>NC_071314.1:8137145-8343125 GCF_027563975.2 Plodia interpunctella
TCTACTTCGATATATCAATTTATCAATATGAATGGCAATATGAATACTATATCAATTTGAATAGCAATAAAATAAATCTTCCTTCCTTCATGCTCCCGTGTTTGCCATTATATTCCCAGCTGCATGCTGTGAGGTCAGAGGTCCGCGTAAAAATTAAACTTTTTTTTAAGATTCGGCTGTTTTTTTACTCGTATATATTGCCATCTGTGTGCAGTCAACCCTCTTTAGAATGCTATTGTTGCCAGGACTTGATTCAATCATATTTTACTAAAATCATAAAAAGAGATAAAAAAATGTCCGACAGTTATTTGCTCAGAAATAATCCATTAATCACTCGAGAATTGATAGTCAAACAGAAATGTAAATAGTGCGGTAATACTAAATGAGTTTGAGAAACACTCACGAACAAGTCCCGACTGAAATAGAGCTAGAGCTCACCGCGAACTATCAGACAATGAGTTGCAACAAATGTCCGTTAGCCTTTCTGTCAGTTGTAACAACTAACAACCGTTGTGAAGTTATCTGCCATTTCTGTTACATCGCTCAAACGGATCCTTGTTTATCCTTTTTACCCATTACTTGCAGTTTCTAATTACAACATGAATATCCAATAATATAATTCCGACTTTAAAATAACTTGATTTAGGTTCAAATTCGCTTACCAAAAATCCTTATTTTGCGTTATTTACCATGCTAAAGAAATTTCAACTATAGATTACCGTGATAAAGTTGATATTAGATTGTTATAGAACAAAACCCTTGTCTAGAGGATATAATTAGTGCAGACAGACAGACGGAACATCCCTACTGGATTGGGGAGGACCGATGGCAGGTGTCGTAAGCATGTTAAGTCAGAAATAATTAGTGGAGGAAAATCGTCGCTATATTCATTTTCTTACAAGTGGAGATTCAATCCTATCCTTGAAAAGTAGGGTTCAGTAAAGAAATAGAGGTGTTAGACTCCATGTTAGACATTTTGTCAGAAGTAGGAAGCTCCAAGGTACAAATTTTGAGGACTTTGTATAATATTATACACGATGATAGCTTTAAAAGCCTCTTGTTTCCAGTGAACTGGTCAGCGCGATCTTTTATTAAAAGTTTTTTTTGTTTGGTTAATTATACATATATATATATATAAGTATATATATTTTCCTTTCATCAGCACTTGATCACAATCATAATATGTTTCAGTATACCTTTTGACCATGTACTTTATTGTGTACTTACATGTTATATTACTGATAAAAAAATATACATAAATTTATATTTAAAAAATGGTAAGCCCTTCTGGCATAATAGGGACCAACACTGTTTGAATGAGTTTCTTTCGGCATTTCTTCTCAGCAGTGGTCGTTCCGAAATGCTAGTAGTTTGTAGCTTTGGTAAACATCACTTAATTTAGATTATGACGTGAAAAAGTGCCTGTGAAGGCCTAATTTCTGAATAAATGATTTGATTTTGATTTTGATTTTTTGATTGAAGGAATACCCTGTGCCGAATTCTCTAGTTAACTGGTATATACATTACTGATGGTAAAATATTCCCAAGAAAGTCTTAACAATTCACGCAATCATTCTGAAAAAAAGACTTAAAATACCGCGAAGCCATTGTTATGAAAATAACAATACATTAATGGTATAAGTCTATTATGCCTTGGCAACCATCAGTTTTCATTCAAACAGCAACAGAATCCATAAATACATAATTAAATCTTTAATAGGTTCTAATTACAATTTTGAAGATACATGACACGGGAAAGTTGAAATACAGCAATCAAATCAAGTACCTACCTACTTTATTTAATTGAATAGGACAGATTCTTATATCGAGTGTCTATGACACGAATATTGAATAACAAGATAAAAATATCAGTTAATCAAAATATTCCATGCTTTGCATATCTTTCCCATTTTTCAAGATTTCATTAAATGGTGTTTTTAAATTTCTAATTACGATCCAAAATAAAATAGTGAAACTAAAAAAAAAATTAGATTTTTTAACTATTATAATTGATGAATATGTTATGTTCGCAACACAGACGAATAGGGATAAGAATCCAGTAACATCACAACACACATTCCAAGGGAATGCTCCCCGCGGCTCCAGATAAATAAATTACTCCGCGTTACAACGCACTACGCAGATAAAACCCAAAACAGATATGAAATTCGGCCATTTCCCGCTCCCGGCCGCTATTTTTTGCGAGAATTGCAAATGGCCGCTCTATATCATAGCGACTTCACAGACATACCCTTAACATAAAAATCCTTCCAATTTATTTATTTCTTAAACAATTTGTAGACACAGAAAAAGGAAATTATTTCAAATTAATAGGACAAGCTGAGGTCAAATCTTATAACAAATACTCCTTCTGGCAGTAGTAATATATACCTATCGGAATATTTGTTAATGTCTACACACAAATGGCGACTTAACTCCTTTATTGTACAGCGCATGTGCAATTGTTAAATAAACAAAATGTAGTTTGAGCTGATCACGCAATATTTCTTGTGTTTCAGCTAATATTCAGAAAGTAACCTAAAAGTGTAAAAATAAGTTACCGATAAAGATCAGCGGGCAACATTAACGACGTTACCTAATCCTTCACACCCGTATGATGTCTGCATCAATCAATGTTACGCGCCGAGATCATACGAGTTTCTGCCGCTATCGCGCGCGCACGCTACTTACTGCTCTGTATTGTGATAATAATGAAAGATGTGGGCTCATTCATTTTTTGGTTTGCAGAGAATATGTATTGTTGTACCACGTATGCAGAAAATATAGAAAATAATGCTATTTAAAAAAAACTTAACAGGTTTCATCAATGTAGAGTTCTGCGAATTAATGATTAAGATGCAGATGTACCTATATTAATGGAAACTTCGCAAATTTTTAAAACTTTTTTCGTATAACGACTCAACTTTTTTATCATTACTGATAAGAATATCTCAAGACGATTCAGATTTACGAAGTTTTGAGTGAATGTTAAATGAGTTTCTTCCCAACAAATTCTACCAAATTGAATTTATACCATATCTATACGAAAAAATATTATTAATACATTAAAAGCTCTACCGTAAAGCGTAACCGTAATTTACAGCACGCTACTTTTCTTTGGCTCCACAAATAAAAGTAGCGCGTGCTGCGAATCGGAAACTAAAATCGTGATACCATGGAAATCGAAATGAACAACAAAAAATCTCATTTAAAAAATCAAATAGTTGAGATTTAACACCAGCAGTTAGCCGGCTATGAATATCGAGCAGGCGCTCGGCCCGACAGCCATTCTATTAATATTCATACACTTTTTAATTCACTTCTTGCGATAATGGAAAGCTAATGCGCTGAAAGATATTCCAGGAAAATAATGATCATTTCTTTCGAAATAGAAAAATTCATTATCTTACCAAATTGATTCTTCATTTCTGTAAATTACGGCTGTGACACCCAAAACTCGATTCCAAAAAAAAAATAGTTTTTATACTTTGGAATGTGGGAATGCATTTTTCTACTTATATATGAGTGATGGTGTTAAAGTTAAGTTCCAAAATAGATAGAACCTTTTCACTTAATTGTTGAATAGGAAAATGCAATATTCGGGCATTAGAGTGCATAATATAAAAAGCAAACACGTAACACCACAGAAAACGGTAAAACTGAAATAGCTCAATGGATTGTTTCTGCGCAGCGCTACGAATTGACACCATTTTTTTAACAGAAAAAATATGCAATATTTATTTTAAACTCACCGGAAAGCTCAAAGAACTTTCAGCAGAAGCTCCACAAATGTTCAAAGTAAAGCTGCATGAATTTATTAGAGCCCCATTCCAGAACAATACCGAAGCGCTGTAATTACCTGCAAAGGAGAGAATGCTGCATGAACTTTTGTTGAGGCCCGACTGGACTTGCACGTGATAGGTAACGAAAAGTATTACTATTGAAATACCTACAAATATAGTTTTAATATAAACAAGTAAGTAAGTACACACTGGAACTAGTATTATCGGCCCAAAATTGCGGCCAGTCGTAGTGTGAAATTACTTGACACAATAATTTTATATCAACAACTTCAAATAATATTATTAGGTGATATTACCCGTAGAGTCTCCATATTCTTGGACGACAAGACAAGATTGATTGTCATTCATCATATTGAATATGTTACAATTTAATTTAGGGTTGTCACCTGAACCATGACGTATTGGGACCTCATTCGTCAAATAATTTTCTTAATATCAAAAAAATACATAAACCCATAGAAAACTTCATAATTGTTTAGTTGGGTTACAATGTTTTATAGCACAGTAGGCAAACAAGCTTGCGAGTTGTCTGATGGCAAGCAAACACCGCAATCCATGGACAATAATAGACCAAACAATAGTTGAATTATATGTTGACTTTAGCGTAATTTTATTTATGTTGAGCTTCTGTTACGTTACAGATTAGTCGGAATTAGTCACTCCGAGCTCTTAACAAATGAACCCTAACGATTGCAAGTCATCGAGTGTCACCTCGCCATAGTCTGCAGTGAACACCAAGTCCAAGTTGCGGTGTGTACCATCTTCTTGAATGGGATTCAATTATTTTTCCATCAAGTTTTCTTCAATGGGCCAGGAAAATGGCTGGTCCATAAACAGAGATTGACCTTACAGCCGCGGATGCCGCGAGTACAAGCTAGTTCTAAATAAGTATGCAATGTAAAATACCCATAAAGAATCAGTTAATTAAATGAAAATACAATTTAACCTACATCACGGGGAGAGGCACGGCTTCCGGATCCGGCAGTAAACACTAGGCGCGCGTTAATGACCCCCCTTAATCAAACTGAGAGCATTTTATTCGGCAGCGCCTCTCGCCCTACTGGGTAACTCGCTACTTTCGCCTGTGAACTTGTCAATAAAAATAAGTAGTCTAATTAGTTAATTATTTGAAGTTGCTAAATTTCTTTTCTGTGCTAGCAATATATTTTTTTAATTTTTTAAGTCGTTGTATTTGTCAGCGACATTCCACAATAGAGTTAAAAGAAACTATTCAAATGAGATAAATCACTTAATGTATAATTTGGGCAGAGTAACATCTCACGCAGTTCAATAACATGTACCCGCCACTACCTCGCTCTCGACCGTCCCCCGAGTCACGTGAATCATTTTACATTACAATCTTCAGATAAAATTATATAAGACGAAAAATATGATAAAACTATAAATTATAATGAGATACTTTGCAACAATGATGAAAGTATATATATATATATATATACTTACATACTTTAGTGCAATAAAGTATAAATTTTATTATGTGTTTGTATAGCTCAGATCGAATATCAAATTAATGTTAAAATATAGCGTTATTAGACTTTTTTCATTTGAAACATAAACTATAATTAATTTTTAATTAGATCCAGAAAAAAAATAATGAAATATTTTTACTTTTCACATTGTGTAAACAATGTGAAAAGTAAACTGAGCTTGATGTTATTGTGATCGATGAAAATTTAATTTTATAAAATATATAGTAGTTATAAGAGAACTCTCCTAATTACACGCAAGCAGGTCCCTAGTTACACAAAAGTATATTCTTTTTCGCACTTTGTGAATTGAAAACAAAAGCGTAACTCATTCATTGATGGAGCACTTCGTAGCGCTCTCGTAACACTTTCGTAGCACTTTTGTAGCGTTTCGTAGCAAAGTTAACAGACCGTTTCGAACCGTAGATGGACCAACACGAACTTACCTCGACTAGCTGTATATGTGTTAAAAGTCTGCTTAATGTACTTAGTTGTGAAATTTAATTATATAACGAATGTATTTTTTATTTCACTCATACATCAAGTGATATTTTTAGCAATAGTAATCCATTTTAGCACTTAATAATACAATTACATATTTAACTGATATTTAACATTTATAATCTATATTTATATCGCTGTATAGATTATTTTTAATAATTCTATTCTCAATAAAAATATGACACCTTTTATGCCTAAACTAAAGTAAAATAATGAAGATCACATGTCTTGTACAGACACATTCATACACAGTCGCAACACTAAAAGGCTAGGGGTGTGTCACCCCTGTTGCTGCAGGCGATCATAGGCTGCGGTGACCACTTCTCATCAGGTAACCACTTATCTGATTGCTTTGTTAGTGGTATAAATTTAATTAATTGCCGGGACACACCGGGAGTGCCGGCAGAAGTGAAAACTTGAATGTTAACGTTGTGCATTTTTGACGTCTTATGAATTGTCGATCAGGGTCACGTGTCCTGACGCGAGTTTAACATTTTTCACCCATCACAAAAAGTGCACAACGCCGCTTAAGAAGTTTTCACTTAAAAAACTTCATAAAAATGAAGTGTTCAGTCAGTTTCGTGGCCACACGTTTCTTATTCCAGCGGTGAATTCTTGCGGCTAGTAATTAGCATTTTAATTGGATGCATTTCGCGCTGTCATAACGTGCTTCGTAAAAATAGGTGCTTTGTAATTTGTTCCTCAGAAATTGGGGCTTAAACTAAGCATCTCAGTGCGGTGGTTACGTTGACAAATACGATAACTTAATATTAAAACCCAAAAGCTTGGGGTGTGTTTATAATTAACATTTGAGCTGATATTGACCAATGCTTAAAATAGTGCAGTTCTGCGTGGAGCTTCGAAGGCAGCCGTGCCTATTGGTGGTACCTCACGGGAGGACCAACTTGGTGAACAGGTCCCCGCTGGCGCGCGCCATACGCACTCTCAATGTGATCGCGGACAGAATAGACATCTTCCAGTGTACTCTACGTGAATTTACAAAGGCTGCAGTTGGGGTAATAACTTATAGTGCAAATAATTGAAATATATTTAATATTGCTTTTTCTATTGCATTGGGTTTAAACCTGTAAAAATAGAATAAGTTTGGATAATAAATAAATAAATGAATGAATAAATAAATAAATAAATATTAACTCACAATGAAATAGACATAGGTAGCACATATGTACCTTAATTTCTTGTTGACATATAAGCGCTGGACGGCTGGATGTTGGACGCATCGACACCACAAATCCGCTTAACAAGGCTACTACTCTTATAGGGATGAAAACAGTGACTTACAAGCTGCTAAATAGCTGCAACCAACACAACTTATTATCTTACAGACTTCAAGACAAAGCCTTAATGGGAACAATATAACGTATTTAGGAGTAAGCAGTTTTGGGATTTCGCTTTGTCGTAGTTAAATTGTTTACAATTGCGTTTCATAGTTATGCTAATGCAAGATGCCGGCTACGGGAGCTGTTGGCGCGGAATATAACTTTTTAATTTACTGACTTATGTTACTTACGTCATGGTAGAAAAGTAATTCTGTTGTATTTGTAATCACGGTAACAAAATACAGAAAAATAGTAATTCTAAGGTTTATTTCGATGTGCGGAAAAATTGAGGATAATCGAATGCTGTGCTTTCGCTAACAAAAGACCTTTAAAAAATGTTAATCACATTTCTATGGATTTAATGTATGAATTTGTTCCAAAATAAAAAATAAAAAATTCAAAACAATTATATCATGAACTAGTTTGGATTTGCATACTTTCAGCAAAGAATATTATTCTCCTACCTCCCTCCAAATTGAGCGTGTTTCCTTGAATTGGAAATAACTATAATATAATTAGTCTCCTTCTTAACGTACGTAAATCATCATATAAATATCTCAGTAAGGTTGTCAGAAATCCACCATAAATTCCTGTCATGTTGTCATAAAGTGTGGCGTTCTCTGCAGTTATAACTTGCCTCATTACGGGTAATGACGTCATCACGACTCACATGGCCGCGCCTGGTGCGTAATGATTGTTCGGGAAATTATTAAGATATTTTTACTCGACTATATAAAATTATGTGTAAAGTTGAGTAAATAGGAAATCGAACTGAGCTACGTCTGTTAATGGCTGTGAGAGAAACCGGACACACGCCCCAATGAAAGGGAGGGAGAGATAGCAAATGAAATATCAAATTTTTGCTTGTTATTGTAAGAAGAACACATATATTATTACTTAAATATCATTATAATGTTTGTCTTTAATTTCTGTTGCGTGTGAAAAGATTTCCAATCCGTTTCTAATAGTATTATGGCTATATATGTACCTACTACCTATACTATGTATTAGCTAAAAATATTGCTAATTATTTCTGTCTGAAAGGTGTACTCTATGATAAACATTTAACAATTTGAGCAAGAACAGCCCGAGCCAGATCAGGGACAGATTACGCTCGTTAAAGGGCGACTGATGCAAATTTCAATGGACCCTGTTAAGTTATCGAGAATCGATTTAGATCACGGGAAAAAGGAGATGCGATATTTGTAGGAAATGTTTTTGATATTTCAGTAAATTTCTGCAAAGGCAAGAAATGAAAAACTAAATATAACAAACCTACAAAGTCTTTATCAGATTTGGAATAGCAACCAAGAGATAATGATAATGTATAAACATTGTCATTCAGCCTAAAGTTCTCCCAATTTTCTCATTTTTCTTTTGCCTTGTTGCCGGATCCGGATGTTATTTTCGCATAAACATCTTTGACGTGCTGCTAGTTTTTAATCAACATCTTATGTTTATGTGATCTAAGGAACTAATTAATGTCTGAATTCGTTCGTTAGTGTCAGGTTGTTGGTCGTGAGCTGCAGTGGCGTGGAGCTCTGTTGGACGGGAATTTCAACAATTCAATGGATGTTGAAAATAAATATTTATATTATGTCGTTAATGTAATTTGAAGAATACTTAAGAAAAAGTTAATGGATAAAGTTATACTTTCATTGATTGTATCAACATACATGTAGGAACTGTTCAAAGAAAGTTTAAGACAAAACGTTTTGAAAGAAGGTTTAAAGAAAAATAATCTGTCTCTCGCCGGTGCGTTCGAGCGAGTTTAGGAATTTGGCAGTAGATATATTGTTTTAAATAAATTATTGACGTTAACAAGTGCCATGTGCCATCCTCGAATTGAATGAAGAAAACATTTAAATTAAAAAACGACCTAACGAATTATGCTTGACTTCGTTACACTTCTCGAGTTCAGGAAAAAACGTTATATCCAGACATGTATGTCCTAGTGTCCTAGATAATTTGCTGGTATATGCAAGTCGGGTCGTTCGCTTTGAAGAAGAATAGTTATTGTATTGTGAAACATTTTATAAATTTAGCATAAGCTATGCAAAGAGGCCTTCCAGCAGTCATTAGTGCGGCTAAAGTCTGACACAATGAAACACTGAGGGGCTAACTTCAGTAATATTGTGCAAATTAACGCGCCTATGCAAATACCCGGCGACCCCACTTTGTTATGGAGATATGAAACAAACTGCTAATAGGATACTGTTTTGTGAAGGTTTGGATGTGAATAATCTGTTTCAGATGCCGCTAGGTGAAGTGGAGTGGCTGACACCTCTCCAAAGTCAAAAAATAAGTTAAGCTTTCTGCATAGGAAGAATATTATATGCATATATTTTAAGGAAGTTTATATTTAACAAACTACGCTCTAATTTACATTCAAATATCTCTTTCTTTAAAAACAGCTAAATGTACCTCCAATCCTAAATTTTTCCCTACTAAACACGGCCAAAAAATGGACAAAAAAGAAAAGTGTCGGAAATTTCCCATTGTCCGGTGACCCGCGCGGCGTCGCATCAATTTTTCGGTGAGCGGAGGCGGGATTTACTGCGACCACGACAGACTGCACCTCGCAGAGATCGGTCAATCGGCGGGAACTAACACGTTCAAGGGTCAAGGATTTCAGAGCCAGAAATACATTATTTAGTATGGATAATACTTTGAAATGGCTTTAAAAGTTCTTCGTATGGGAGGGAATCTGATCACTTATCAGAGTGTTCAGATTCCCTCCCATACGAAGAACCTATACCATAAGAAATGATTTTTACAGTGACACATAATTTAGAATCTAATCGAAAATTCATGCATGCCTGAAATTCGAATGCAAAATGCAACACCACTAAATTCATAAGGCCAGTCATAAATGATGAATGATTCGATTCGAAAGCTTTGGAGCTCCGATGAGAGGTTTTAATCCAACCTCTGCCGTCAGGTCTCAATACGATTCGAACATAGATCCTTTCAATCAAAGAGGGACTCTATAACTACCCGGTCTATTCGAATCTACGTGGTATACCATCACTCCAACAGACGGTTTAAATCCACTTTATTGATTGAACTTAATTTTTGTAACTAAATATAATCTTTGAGACTATACACATATAGACTATACACAACTATACACTTGGAACTTAAATTTCAACTTGAGAAATCATTGAGCATTCTTTTAATGTAACATAGATCATTTTTTATTACCCCCATAATCTAAGTATTTGACCTACTACTGCGGGTAGTACAAAGAGAAAAACTAGTTATTGTATTAATTTATAATAACATTTTTCGAACCTATGTAACCTATAAATTAATAGATTAATTCTCTTTTTCTTTTATACATTCTATGATGTCCATAAAGGAAATGTAATCGGGCGTTTACCGGGAAATTGGTGCGACACGGCCGAGTCACTGCGCAATTTCATGCCACTTTGGAAACCTGATCGACTTTGCTATCATTTTTGTTCGTCGTTCGGAGGACGCGGCCTCGAACAAGTAACTGGCAATGGCGGCGTAGATATTTATTTTTGTATAACAACGATGAAAATTCTAATAAAATTAGATTTATCTCCGAAAGAAGCAGTCATGTAGATTTTTTGATTTTGATGAACACACATTAGGTATTTTGGTGTATTACAGAGAGATTTGTATATAAGTGTCATACCGGCTTCTTCCTCAGGCATTAAACAACGGAGCTTAGAGTAAATTAAATAAATAAAATGTAGTAATGTTAGTAGTTCTGGTAATATCCATAAAATATTACCATTTTCCCAAAAGGAAGGAAAGGAGGGAAGAAAAGACTAAACGCTTTTGAATATCAAATTGAAACTTTCCAATGTTCATTACTTACGAGTATTATTTGGTTTGTGATTTTATTCTATGAGATTTTTCATGCAATTTTCGACACAATTTTATTATTTTACGGGATATAACGGTTTGAATATACGTAAAGTTTTCAAATTCACGTGTATCGCTCAAAACATACAGCGCGGATCAATCAGCGCTATAGAACACAATCTTTTGGAGCGCAGCACGTAACTGAGATTATTTTTAATCTGATTGAAAGCCTTGTTACTGGGTTTTTATTCACATTTTCCTTTAGCTTTGTGTATAAATTCTAACGAAACAATCTAAACTTTAAAGATAGAAGTTGTATTAACAAGCGCAGAGCTTACTGTAACGAACTGTTTGATTTCGTTCCACTTCTAATCAGGTAAGCCCTTTTTGAAGTCATATAAGCGAAAGTTTCGTTATTACATTAATTATTCTTATAAGTCCTGAGGACTTGCAACGCGCACCCACGGGTGGGGGCCTGAGGACTTGCAACGCGATCTTAATTGTAAATGAGCAGAGCACTGTATGAGGTAATTTTATGTCCAAATAAAAATTAATCCAATTATTTATTGAGAATAGCAACTTTTTGATTTATTGATGAATTTTGATGATAATGGCTGAAACTTAAAAGGCGACGAGAGAAAATTCTCTACCTACTTAAGATTATTGGAATTACATTATTAAAATAAAGAAGTTTGCAAAGCGATAGTTTTATAAAGTGTTCTCCTTGAAGAATCGAAGGAAGCTAGGTCTCTGTAATGCGCCCGCGCTGGCGCCGTGGCAGCCGCGGCGTCACGGCACTGGCCGCAGTATTTGTGTTATCAAGCACTGTTACTAGACCCCGTTGTTATGTGTTTATGGAATCCTCGTTACAACACCTATTTTAATGACATTTAATACGATTTCGCCGTTTCATTATTGAGAAAGAAACCTAGAAATACATAGATGAGAGCAGATAGATACAGAGAGAGATTTATTCAAATGAATCCACACACACGCAACTTTCAAAATTTATTCAATAGATCTTACGAGCTAACGTCTCTAGAAACCAATCACAACAGTATAAAAAATAAGGAAAAGAAAATAAAGTGCGGTAAATCAGAGCCGTTTCCACACCACGCCGCGACACAATACCACGCCGCGTTACCTCGCCTCGAGCTGATCAGAGAAACCAGGAGACTAGGCAAAATGTACTAAACCTATTCTCAAGACAAATATGACAGGTAGTTATAAGTTTTCTGAATAGCAATTGTTTATTTAACGTAAGCAGTGAAGTTGCTTTAAATTATTATTATATTGTACAAAGTACCAGTAGCCACACAGTATCCAAGTGCACTCAAAGAAGATTTTGGTAAATTGGATAAATGCCAACACCATGCAATTTAATACATTTCATAATTTAAAAATTACAAAAGGTAGCAAGACTCGTTTGTATCATTTTATCTGCGTTTCCTTTTTTCCGTAACCCAAGAACCTCATACATCCTGCCCCTGTATTAATTTCATACATGACAGCACATCATTTCCGACGTTAATTCGACATACGAACTCACAGTACGGACATCGGCGGGCGACAGAATAGCCACAAAGGTTCAAATGAAAACCACAGTAGTTTTAATTCTTTGTTATTTTTTCATTACTTTGAAAGTGCTGTCAAAATCACATGAGTCAGTGAACTTTTTCTAGATTCAAATGTAATAAATATGTCACAATTTTTAACATTGTGTATTTTTTCTATACAAGAAGATGTCGTTCGTACAATCAGACAAAAATATTTGTTCGTGTTCATGTTCAACTTAGGGCATTAGACAGGTCACAAGACGCCGTAACTACAATTACAATATACATATATAAAATATTATATAGGTAATATTCTATTAACCTTCATATTTTCATCATATGACGTATTTTTTAGACAGGTATCATTCTAACGTGTTACAAAAGTTCCCGCGTCGATCCTTTGTGTCGTCGCAAAGTGCCGGGGGATATCGGAGCACATTTATAGAACTTCAAAGGTCAAACGTGAAAGCCTTGCCAATGGATTAATACAATTACAATTCTAAAGGCCTATAAAAATAAGATTGATGTTTCGTCAGTTTATTGCGCGGTGATAAACTAGCACCTTACTGTGATAACTTGCAAGCTGCTAAAGTAGCCAGTCAAGCTGCTTAAAACTTCAAGCTACCTTTCTTCAATCCAAATTGTTGTCATTATTAAATTCAAATAGCAAATAATGGTTCTTTATATTGACTTAATTCGAATTAATTCGAATATTAAATCGAATCACTACTTCTTTCATTCGTCTTGCTCACGGAATTAGTAGAGTACCTACTAATTCCATGGTCTTGCGCACCTTCTTCATTGACAGTTCATATATCGTTAATTACCATTTTCACTACAATACGCGTCAGACGTACTGCCTTCCAAGCTACAAAAGGAAATAATAATCTCAGTTCCCATACACTTTATAGTTTGATTTCAAAACATAATCATTAATCTAGTTTTCATCGACCACCACTTGCTTCGGGTGAAAAAAAATCATTGGTTGATTATTAACTTGTGTGTGAAACAGAGAAGGAAATGACAAATTAGTCCAATAACAATTCCAAGAAAGTTATTGTGTGCGTTTCATTCCACGTAATGACCACGACCCTCGGCCATAAGGAATATGACAATGAAGAAGAAGAAGGAACTTTATCAATTTAAAATACTGATGAAAAATATAATTAACAGTAATGTCCTAAACCACAACTATTTGATCATGAATTCCATTACATTGTATATTTTGAAATAGATTTGAATCGCTGTCGGTGATCAGAATGATGGGTTTATTAATAAGTTTAATTTGAGATTTAGATAATCTAGTAACAGAAATGGGAAAATTCGACTTCGATTTTGAGCGTTTTTAGCACGGATTCACAAAATGTTTTGTCTGTATAATGACATTCAAAGCGAGTCGGCTCCCGGGAAACTATCGTGCCCAAACTGGGAAATAATGCCATCCCTTTTTATTAGAAATAAATCCAGTAAGGCCGCTTTTTATTTAAGAATCGTGGGCTTTGGGATGAAGGTACAGTCGACAAAAAGTTAGTATAAATAGAAACAGAAACTGTTATCATTGATTCGTATTTTATATATTATTTCGCGTGTGTTAATCGCGTGTTACGTTGTTTATCCTTCCATACAAAAACCCAACTTACTTAAGCGAAACTTATTCATATGAAACATATCGCAACAAAACACGAAAGTATGTGTCTTTATTGAAATGTTTTAGAGAACTTATTATGCCCTATATTCCTAGAAGTAAAAAAATGATCAGTGTGTTCGTTGCTGCGGACAGTACCGGCTGGACACATATGTTTTTATATGTTCCACAATATGAGACAGGGCATGGATATGAAACTTTTTGGACGCTCTACATATTGAATACTCATTTCGCGAGCAGGTTCGAAGGCTCGTGTACGCCGGTTATCATACGAATGTACTGTACACGTATATACTTTTACAAATCGAGCATTAATAATTTTCCACCTTCTTGGTATAATGATCCGAATTTATTCAAATACGCATGAGACCAGAATCTGAACATACATAATAATAATAATTCGCTTATGAATCCCTTTTGACTATTCTTTGACAATACTAAAATTAATTTTTTGTGTCATTAACTGTGGTGACTTGTGTCAGTCGACTTTGACGTTGACTGTAACCTACGCGCCGCTGACGTTGTTAATGTCGGGAAACTGTGCGATTTTTGGTAAAAGTTAACGGTGTAACCCTCTCTGAATGTCGATTTGTTGGCAATCTCGTAAACTTAATAACGTAAATTTAGTAGTATCTGTGTATAAACATAGTTTAAGCAAAGGTTACAACAACATTGCACTCCATCGTCATCCGAACGATTTGCCAAATAACCACACATCCTATGACGAAAATCATGACGAATCTTAAAAATTTTAAGGTTTATTTCTAACACATAAAGGATGCTATCAGAAACACGCAAACCGGGAGAGAGAGATAAAATGGCATCGCGTCGTGCAGCACCCCGCCGCTCAGGGAGGACGCTGGTGTTCCGCATTCGGCGCGCGTGCGTTTATTGACACTAGAGCGACGGTTTTGTTTTATTTCACTCACGCGGGACATCCACAAATACGACCTTTTAGCCACGGTTCCGCAGCTTCTGTGTTACTGCGTAGTAAAGCATTAAATAAAATCCGGTCAAGTGCTAGTTGAACTCGCGTGAAGAGGGTTACTTGCAATTTATAGAATTCTTATAGGGTTTCCCGTAATCTAAGAAGTAAGCAAGCAATGAACTTTTATTTTGTATTTGTTTTAAAATCGGAGATCTGGGGCGTCGCCAGCGAGACAGGGCTGTCACGCGCGTGTACTCCGTATGAGTTTTTGTATGACAGTATTATTGTAAATAACATTTTTTTTAAATAATACAATATACCATATATTGTGCTCCGTCACTTTCATCTTACACTGAAGATCCTATAGAAATCGGATAATCGGTTTCCGAGATTAGTCGAACAAACGGTTTTTTTTAATGTTTCGGTGATGGAATCGGGTAAACAATACAATACAATTTGAAAAATGTAGTTATTTTGAAATTACAGACAATTAAATTTTATTTATTTGTGTATGTGACAATGAATATTTAACAAATGTAATGTAAATGGCTGAGGACAGAATGAATGGAAAATGCTCCACCGACAAAAACAAAGTTCTTAAATTAATTGATGTGTATGTGATGTTATAATAAGTTACAAGCAGACGCACGAAATAAACGCGGACAAAGCTACGGCAAAAGCTAGTACGGTAAATGCTCTCAGAAGCTCATATGAATAAAACCCAAAGAAAAAAAAATCACGCAAAGATTTGTCGCAGCATTGAATTGGTGCCTTCACGTCCCTCAGCAGGCCTACTAATATCGCGTTTTTATTCCGACTTGGCATGTAGCACCCGATTCGAGCGCTACAGTCACGTGTTACCGAGACAGGTTCGTTGAGAGGAAGCTACATTTTATTTTGATTGAATCGTATTTATGGGGTTTGATTTTATTCCTAAATCTAATCCCAAAAAGGTTCTTTTGATATGATTTACAGTAAAACTACAACGATATTATTTTATTAATTTTCAGACATAATAAGATAATCTCTCGTGACTCGCTCTTCTTAATTTGGGACACCCTAAAAAGATGAAGACCTCACGCCTATTTTAATTATATTAAATTTAATTTAATAGGTACTAAGACTTCGTCCTATTCCCAACAGTGGGAAACAGAAGGCTGTCAATGATGATATAAAAGTCCTGAATAAAATGTGACAATACAACGACATACTTAATTTTCAAGTTTGACCTTAGATTGTTATTTGCACCAACTTTGTTATACGTTTTTGAGACTTTCAGAATTTCGTTAGAATTGTCAATTTTCCCCACCGATTAGCCCAACTGTCGCTCCCACGTATCCCGATCGCACGTCGCTGTGGATGCGGAATTTATGGCGCGCAATCTTCTGTTATTTGTGTTTCCGCTCACCGACGCGCCATTTTAGTTTTACTTTTAAAATATGGCAGTTGCTTCTCACTCGAATTGCGTTTCTCAGGAGAATATTTGCAATTTTCTCGTTGATTTTCAGATACGTACCAACTTCAAGTACCGAAGAATATGGAAATAGTTGTTTGGAACAGATAGATTATAGTTTATTTTCTGCCACCACTACTGATAAGAAATGCCGAAAGAGACTTATTTACACTCTGTGCAATGCGTGTGCGCAGCGAAAAGGTCATGAATTAAATAGGTGTCTTTTTGTTTTGATAACGTAACGCACTAATTAAGTAACACTACTGGACTCCATCTCTCAAGTTAATTAACAAACCGAATATAAAGCATGAGTGAGCACGCCGCTATTTACATATACCGGACGTTGTTACAAACAGACAGATTAATAACTATTTTATTTTACATATAGATTTTGTAATTACGTGTTTTAAATATTTTTTTATATTGTATCGATATTAAGTATCTTCATATAAAATGCAAATATTTAAAATTAAATGTATAACATACTTACAAATAGGATAATATGATGGTTAATATGGTCATGCCAAAGTAGCGGGATTAGGGGCATATTTGGGCGCGCCGGAGAAAGTAAGTCGATTCCCGAGAAATCCACTGATGGTAGTTAAATAGACTATGAGGTTGTTACAAACTAGACCCGCGTGTATTGGTGCAACGCAACTGATGGGACAATCATTATTATAATGAATAAAGGAATTAACTATAGCACTTGCTGGATTTGCTTGTAGAAAAAAACAACATAACAAAACTAAGAAATTTTGTTCGAATATTATCAAATCTAATCTTAAATTATTGTAAAAGTGGTGGTGGTGTCTATGTTAATACAGTATTTTCTACTCAAGTCTGTATTTTGACGAGAAAAATGATTCGGTTGCGTTTCGTATCCAATAAGGAAATAATATGTAGTGAGCGCGGCACGCGGAGGGTGAACTAAATAATACCTCGCGAGATTTTTTCCGTAACATTTTTTTGATAGAAAACTTGTTCACGAAATTGGCTTAGAGAAAACGTTATAATAAATTGTTTCTGAATTATTTTATAGTTATTAAATTTATCTGCCCTGGACTGCACAAATATATTGAAATCTAATCACACGGTAATTCAGTAATTGTCCATTGTTCCTTGATATCTTAATTGCGTGATAATTCCACCGGCGAGTGATTGATATCCCGCTCGGCGCGCTGTCGCGAGATCACGTCAGCCGTCAGTGACGTCACGCGTCAATTTGTCACGCGTTGACCGCGAACAACGTGTGCCATTACGACGACACAACAGTGCGGCGTCGCTCGTGTCATTTCTGATAAAGCTTCGTGGATGTGTGTCGTGTTCTTTGACTGTAATTCATTGTCTGAAAAGACTGGAACTATCACGCATCATCACCCTCGCTTTGTGAAAAGTCATTGGAGTAGCTATTTCATCAGGGTTAAGAATTCACGTCATTATATCACATCCACTAGTATTCTCACTATACCATAAAATTTATATGTTGAAATCGTCCCTTAATTAGAGAAGCATTAATCACTAGGCACAAATTGGCTATGTGTCCAACATGGGCATCGCCAATTTATATAATAAGTTATGCCTGATTAGAATTCCGCATTTAGATACTAATCAAAACATATTGTCAATTTAAACATAAATAACTCCCGGTGAAACTCGTGAAGTCGTAGATGAAGTAACTGTATCAAAGCAATCACAAGTTTGCGTAGGTTCTTGGAAGCAAACTAACGCAATATTGCTAGCGAGGATATTTACCTACGTTACATATTTCATATATTTGTACTTCCACATAATTTCTATCAAGAGCAGCCTTAACAATTTTCTTCTCATGTATATTCTCTAGTAAAGCTTATTCTTGTCTTCTTTCGTATTTGTTGAAAAAATAGTGGAGCACCACCAGGAACTATGTCGTATACCAGGCGTCCATTATGGCGTCTATTATGTTAGATTATGGAGATGGAGTTTGTCATTCACACTCGAATGGTCAAACCGGTGGCGGCGTCGTGGATCGGGTCGGGAGGTTCCCTCTATTGTGGTTGAGCTTCGCGATAGCTGACTCATGCGTCAACTCGTGAACAGGTGCTGCCGGGGGGAACTGGTCAGCTCGATCTTTTATTTAAAAGTTTTTTTGTTTGGTTAATTATACATAGTTGTTTTGCCGCATTAGTAGCTCAACTAGGACGCCTGGTTACATTTTTAATGCTGCAAGTTTCATGTTCGTGGCTTTTGACTTTTCTGGCTGTGAGCTTTTCTAACTCAAAACTTTGGTCTGATATTAATTATTCAGGTAGAATCTTAGAAGTCTTATTACTAATATTTATTATCATTATTCATCGAGAATTTTTTTAGATAGTTACATTCCTCAAACACATATACACATATAAAATTCAGTTTACAAAAACGAAAGAACTATCTCATAAGGTGTATTTTATCTGCAGTGCAAGTTTCGATAATAAAAATGATTAAGTTAAGGAAACGCATCAAAAATATCTCGATGCCGATAAACGTTAGCAGTAGCATCAGCAACGCAATCGTCAGCTCGGGAACGCAGTCGTCAGCTCGCGGACGCCGGCGGATTATTTGCATGAATTCCTGCCACCGGGAGATTAAATACGAGGTACTAGGTTTAGTTCACACAGAAGGAGAATCATTTAATAGCTGTAAGATAAAGTACCAAATATATGACACTAGCCTATCTATATTCTACCCGTTTACCAAATTTAAGTATTGTTTACCTGATAAAGTAGTAGATCGAACTTTCGCATCAATAATAGGTATTAGTTGTATTAATGTAGCGCGTGTGTGAACCCGCCTCAACCGCATTGCGTCCGATGACAGCTATGGAGAGCTGTGTCGAGTTATCGCTGCATACGACTGCGTTCGGCCGAGTGCTGCCTGCTCACTGGGCACGAGCTGACAGCGTGCTGTGGTCTCGGGGATTATCAGGGTTCCGTTATACGCGCTAAAACTAGGCTGGAACTTTAAAATACTTCATTTGAATTAATTTTGTTATTATGCTCAAAGTGATTATTGTTCAGAAAATGAATGTAGCGTTTATTGAATGTAGAATTGTAGAATGTAGAATTCAGAAAATGTAGCGTTTTAAATACACATACACATACAGAAAAAGTAGATAGAGGTATCGTATCTCATTGTCTATTTGCGATAAACTTCAAAAGTACTGCACGGATTTTAATGCGGTTCTCATCAATAGATAGTGTGATTCCTGAGGAAGGTTTAATTTATTATGTTTTTACCTAAACAAAGCCACGACGGGCCGCTAGTAAATAATACCTACTTTGACAAAGTTGGAATTTGAATGCCCTTGACTCCCCCAGGAATAAGATCTCGACAGCATAAGCAAATATAGTAGATATGTACAGAGAGAATATTGCATCGCTGCCCCCCAGAGCCGTGACAAAGTTCACTCGCGCCGGCCGAGCGCGGCGTCACACAGCTCGATACTGCTGACAGTGTTTGCGAATCCAGATGTATGTGTATCGATGAATTGAATATGGTTGTAGGATCAATATTCAAATATTCATTAATTATTATTATCCTTATATATATTTTTAAAACAAAGTCGTATGTCTGTCTGTTCGCGGTAAACTCGTAACTACTGTACGAATTTTCATCCGTTATTCGTCAATAGATAGTGTTTTCTGAGGAAGGTTTGGGAAGATAATTTGGTTTTACCCGAGCAAAGCGGATATTCCTAGACAAAGCACTTGGGCGTAGCTAAATATATTCCATTTAAAAGGTACTCAAGAATAAACAGATATTATGCCTCTGTAATCAGTAGATGTCCGTGTTTAAATTGGAAAGATAAATAGTATATTCATTATAGTCTTTTGTACTGAAACAGTGATAATTTTTATAATTTGTGGAAGACTCTACAATGTAAGTCAACTTAAATACAGGTTTTCCATTTTTAGTTGTCCGAGGTAAAGTTAAAACGGATCCATTTCTTCTCGTTTTAAATTCAAACGCCACTTGAGGAATAAATCATAAAGATTCCGAGCTCCGACACTTGACAGTGTGTTTCCGTGTGATTGCCGCGGAGTCTGCGACCACTGGATTTGCATAGGACACTGCTGATCAAACTGTGTTTTATTAAAGAATATGACCGTTTTCTGGCTCCGAACAGACAAGACAAAAAGTTAACGTGGCCAACGTTCTAGCAGAGCTATTTTTTATTCTATTTTCATAGTCTAGTTATCTTCAGACTTCACTACATTAAGGGTGAGTTGCACCGTCTAATTTACTTAACTTTCACGTGCGCAGAAACAAGCAAAGTACGCCATTTTGTCTAAACGTCATCGGTGCGCCGCCGGTTAAAATCCACGTCAAATCTGACGGTGCAACTTACCCTAAGCTCTTATGGCGGGTCACATAGAAATTAATCTAGAATCTCAAATTGTTGAAATCAAATCTATGACCTTCAAATAAAGAACAGGCGTGGTGGCCACTACAAGAGACGTTTCAGGCGACAATAAGTTTGCGGAACACTAGCACAGATCGCCGCCGGCGCCGAGGCCGGCCGGTCCGGCGGTGACCGCCGCTCGTCCGTGAAAATAAACCGCGACCGCCTTTGAAGTGGTAATTCGTGACGCGCGCAATGAAGCCGAAAAACGAGAGCCGGAACACAATAGGGCTACCTCTGTACAGGTAATCGCTCTTATAGTTATTTTTTTACTAGAGTATGAGTAGTAGGATAAAACCTTCTTCTTGTTGCTTACCAAATCCAAATTTACATATGGTGGGCGCATATCTTTTTCTTCCTCAACTGTCTGTTTTTTGCTATACATTATTCTCTTTTAAGATTTTATAACTATTTATGTATTTATTAAGGTGAAACTGTTATGTGATATGTGATACATGACATCATTGGTTCATATGCAACACAAGTTAAATTAGATAGATAAATCTAGTTGAAACCCTGTTTCGAACTGGATAGTGCTGGATCTAAGTGTAAACAAATCATTGTCAACTTAACACCTAAGACTAACGAAGATTTGCAGTATACCATAAAGTAAATACTAATATGCGAGTGACAGCTCCAACCACATGTATCATTACACGCACGCGCGGCTCGTATCGCTCATTAAATGAAGACAAGGACTATAAACTATAAATGTCGACTACTTATGTTTTGTACAATAGAGATCAAATATTAAACCATTTCCGATCGACAGAAACTTATCAAAAATATAACATTTTAAAAATCTTCTGATAATAAAACCGTCAGCCCTGTTCAACTCTCTCCCTCCCCCTCGTCCCGCACGCCCAGCGGCCGGCAGTGGCGGTACCAATCTGTATGACTGCTTTATGTAGTCCGACTCCGACGGAATAAGGGCTTTTACACATGAACCCTGCACACTGATGCATATTGCAAGCAGATTTTAATAATATTTATTTATCTATTCTTAAAATGGAACCTGTCAATATTTAATTATATTTTAAGGTTATGAAAGTTATTCTCGGTATACGTACTGACTCAAAAAGGGAATGTAATTTTATGAGATAATACTTAACCCCATTAAAATATGTAATTTATATCCTTTAGCTTAGCAGTTTAGTTTATGTCAGATATCACAAGTAACATGCGATAAATCAGAGAATAAAAAGTCACATTTTGAAGTTTATTTACCTTCTAAGCACACTACTTCTAAGCAAATTTGAAAGAAGTTCAAAAACATAACAACACTGGTTTGATTATAGTTTCCACTTTTCACTCAACTCTACCGACAGCCTGTGTATGTACTAAAATAATTGTTCATATAATGTTAATATTCTATGGATAATTTTATTTACACCTCACATATAATCAAGATTCAAAAACATTCTAATCATTTATTCAGAAATTATCCCTTCACAGCCACTTTTTCACGTCATATTCTAAATTAAATTATATTTACCAATACTATACATAAAATAATAATACCTTCAATATCAAAGGTACATATTTATTAACCATGTAGAATCCCCTCAATACTATGTGTTTTGTTTCAATGTCGATACAAAGAAAGGCAATGAGGACGGGCGATGCAAAGGATTTATCGCAGTGGCGCTACGGGATGGTTGTTCTGATAACTTTGATTGGAACTCGTGTTGTAGTGGTGTTTTATTTGCAGTTCTTTTTTATTTAAATATAATTTAATATATAATACTTATTAATATTTAGGGTAATTTATAAATTACCTTAGTGTTGGTATACGTATATGGTACGTTTATTTAGGCTGCATTTTGTACTAATGAAATTCACGCGGCCAAAAGCTAGTAATACATTATCCATTTCAATAAGTCAGTAAACACTAAGTATTGTGACGCACGCAAACTCCGTCAGTTTATTTTATTTTCTATTATAACGTTTTAGTAAAATGTATGCGATGTACCTGTGTATTAATCCATAAATACTTTTTCATTATATATAATAACCCCGTTTTCGCTTCGCCGTATTCGGGTAAAAACCTCAACAATTGAGACAGACTAAAATAATGACTAAAATTTATTAGAATCGGCACCCAGATGTCCTTTTGTTCCAGTTTATGTCTGAAGCTTTGTCTCTCTTCCGTTTGCTCTCGTGTCGGGCTGCGGAGTGGACTGTTTTATGTGCGTTGATCTTTTCATTACGATGAATTGGCATTTCATACGTCAAACCTCAGTAACAGCTGTCTCCGTGAGAGCTCTCCATAATAATATAAAAAATTAGGTATGTCGAGAAATTAGGCCTCCAACATCACTTCATACCTAATATCCAATAGCAAGTACAGTCCACAATATCAACTCAAGCATATTAATAAAAGCATTAAATTTGCTATTATTATCATCGCACAGAGTCCTTTCAGGGTCACTTGACTTGACTTGTTGATGGCATAGATCGTAAAGCCGGACTCGCGTCAGAGGTGCGATAAGAACAAGTTTAAATTAAATTCGCGCCTCGCCCCCGCCGCGCCCTGCCCCGCCACGCACTTTCGCTAAATAGCGGTGCATATTCTATGTTGAGTTTTAAAACCACAAGCAAGACTGCACCAAGACCTGTGCTAGAAAGGCAAAAAAAGACTACGTTCGAAAATTCTTAGGCTATAGAACTGTTTGGTTCACAAGCAGATATGGTAGTTTTTTTAAAATTGTGCAGGTATTTCACATTTAACAACTCTGTAATAACGTCTTACATAATATTATGACGTGATAAAGCGGCAGCTTTGAGATACAAACGTCATAACTTATTCATGACGTATTACGTCACTTCAACATCCAAAGAAGGAATTACTGAACCGTTCTGATGCACACAAAACGTTCTCTGAACCATCTTCCCTATGTAAAGGGGAGATAATAGCTTTTTAAGCTGACGTAGACTTGTCGTAGAGGCTCGTAGCGACTCGTAGCGGCGTAGCACCCTCGTAGTATTTCGTAGCATTTTGTGATTTTGCCCCGTATTGTGTTGTGTCAAGTTTTATTTTTTCTTTTATTCGATTTACTAATGAATGTAATATTGATGGAATGGTTGAATGAAAAAAGATTTTATAGTATTAAAGAGTTAAATGTACGGTAAATTTTGAATTTTTATAGTTACGAGTATGTTTTATTATATTATATAAACATAATTATTACTGTAATACAAATGTGTACTATTATTATTAATATTTTCACGCCTACATGCAGGCTGAAAATGTAAATCTTGCAAATAAATAATTTTATTCTATTCTATTCGATCGAGAGTTAGAATCACTTATATTGGAACAGGTACGTAATATACTTACCCATATTAAAAAAAAATGGTTTATTCCAACGGAAGAGAAATCCTAAGAAGTAACTAGTCGAATTTAGCCCAGCCTTTACTTAATATCTACAGTTCTTCATACTATACAAGTGACGAAAATGAAGCCCAACGTAATACCAATCTCCATTAAATGGGATTAACAATATTATGAAAACATATAGAAGCTATTTGTTGTGTGTGTTTGCCGCGGCAACATCAACAACTCCCGCTGTTGTAGTGTCGCACGCGACAAGCTGCTCGTCGCCGCGACATTGAGACAGAGGGGATTCGGTCGGTGAAAGGTAATTGTGTCTCCGTAGAACACTTTCTTATGGTATATTATAAATGTGGTTGAAGTCTAGTCTAGTAAAAAGTCACATATAAATACCTACATTTGTATAGTAATAAAGCAATCAATATAACAATGACACCATTAATATTCATAGTCCGCCACAGGCTCAAAAAAACGTATATACTACGTCCATCAATGCTTGTTGTAAGGCCAGTTTCCCTTCTTCGCAAAACGGATAATGCCATCACAAAATAGCATCATATCAATAAAACCTCAATAAGGAACAATGATATACTATATTATATCTGTAAGCTAGTCAATACGTACCACCGCACGAATATGCATTGATTGAGTGCGGCATATCTAATACTCATATCTCGTGAATAGTTACAGTCAGCCGACTGAAATCCCGACCAGTATTATGTTTACGACATATTGGCATCG
Organism: Plodia interpunctella; assembly: GCF_027563975.2. Taxonomy (NCBI): domain Eukaryota; kingdom Metazoa; phylum Arthropoda; class Insecta; order Lepidoptera; family Pyralidae; genus Plodia; species Plodia interpunctella. Next base: position 8,162,191 of record NC_071314.1, read on the forward strand.
GTAATCAGAATGTTTGCTCAATATACACTTATAGTGTAGACGATGCCCAGTGTGTTCAATTAAGTTTAATAAATTACAACTTTTATATATATAAGTACTTCTTCATTGTCGTATTCCTCATGGCTAATTGTCATGGTAATTACGTGTAATAAAACACAGACAACAACAGCTTTCTTGGCCATATTAATGGAGTAGTTTGCCATTGCCTTCTCCATTTCACACACAAGTTAATAATCAACCAGTTTGCAGATTTTCTTACGATGTTTTTCTTAACTGGAAGTAATTGGTGACCTATGAAAACTACTATACATGAGTTAGATTGCTATACACACTCATGTGGCATGAGTAGTTTTCGAACCTGGGACCTATCGATCAACAGGCGGACGTCTTAACCATTATACCACCACCGCTTCTACGTTCGCTTCTTTTATATACTATTTAGCAAACAAGCATACTGCACACCTGATGGGAAGTGGTCACCACAGCCTATAGACGCTTGCAACACCAGTGGTTTCGGTCTTGGGAGGTCATTTCACAATCATTTATTTATTTATAGGCTTAATGATAGAAGCCTAGAAGCAAAAAATAATACATAATATTGGACCAACAAATTCGCTACGAACCAGAATAACACAAAGCTCATAACAAAATGAATATGATTTTTATAAACGCTTCAGCCGTAGTTTTGTATAGCGGTTGCCGTGCCTATACCGCGTAACTACAACTTGGCATTGTTGCGCGATGAAAGGAAAGCTACGGTTGTCGCTGCACAGCGCGCGCTGTTTGTTATTTTTAACTCCAGGGCTAAAGAGAAGTTTGAAGATTATGTCATGTTGTGATTGCGTAACACTGAAAAAAGATGTAAATCCTAATAATATGTTACTATGTCGTAAAACACATTTATTCACAATGGCTTGATGTCATGATGAAATTATTATATTTAATATTTAACGTCTCATCTAGTGCTGCAGTTGCATACTAGGTAAATTAACACAAAACTTAAGGAAAATATTTACTTTGAATTCCTTTGAAAATATACAACAATGTTGGTATTGCAACTTTATATTATTTATGACAAGTTTCCGTCGCGGGTGACGTCTCAAAGACCAGATATTTATAGCAGAGTGTGGAGAGCGGCCGAGACACAGTTTATTCAAACTGCGACTCGCAGCTCAGCGGGCAACAATGTCCGACGTTGTAAATATTTATGAACGAACTTGTTTAATTTGTGTTCACCCGCCAGCTGACGATTTTGATCTTATTTGTGTTGTGATTGAGAATGTTAGCTGTAGATATTTTGATGTTGCCTTCAAATTTTTTCAAGTGTATGCCAATCTATATATTATTGCTTAATTGTCGTGAGACAATAAACGAACTAATTCTATTAGCCGCAGGAGAAATGTTGTAATTTGCTAAATTATTAATGTACTATGAAATGCATAATAAACACGGAACTTGTTAAAAATTGACGACCTCGGTGGCGCAGTGGTAAAGTTCTTGCCACTGAACCGAGAGGTCCCGGGTTCGATCCCCGGTCGGGTCATGATGGAAAATGATCTTTTTCTGATTGGCCCGGGTCTTGGATGTTTATTTATATATGTATCTATTTATAAAATATAGTATCGTTGAGTTAGTATCCCATAACACAAGTCTCGAACTTACTTTGGGGCTAGCTCAATCTGTGTGATTTGTCCTAATATATTTATATATTTATTTATTTAATTAAGATCAACCAAGACTGCCAATCTAAAGATAGAATGTGCTAGTCGCACGTCGTCAGACAGATGCTCGAGTTTCTACTTTCGGAGAGCCTGACATCGAAGTATTCCTGCAAGAATGGCAAGATGCAGCCTTACATTGAGACTTAAGGAAGTAGAAATGCCTTTAGCTTAAAATAAATTTAGCTCATTTGAAAAACAGACACATGAGATAGCATGACAAAAGGCCTCTTGTTATTATGTGGTGAAGGTAGCACCTGCCAGAATGCTCCTCATTAGCTCGCGAACGTTACATAACTACTGCGCTTACGATCGCAAACTACATCCAGAGTCTGTGTAGTGCGCCTAAAATCATGACAACTTTATATCTGCCGCGTCTGTCTGCTCGCGATGAACTTTAAAACTACACGCACGGATTTTCATGCAGTTAGGGACCAAGGAGGCGGACGTGTTCTCGTATCTAAGTGGGTGTTGAACAAAAATTATAAAAAATAGATCGATGTATCTTTTTCGAAAATGTTTCGCACGTTAGCAGCTCCTTCGCCACTTGGCACACAATGCAGCGGTCGCAGCCACTAAAAGCCTCTGCTCTTTGTTCGCGGCCAATTACCGGCGGACGCTCAGGAAGCGGCCAAGCCAAAGGTTATGTAGCTAGAGGTTATTCATTTTTACTCAAAATTAAATCATAAGCCACGGTCGCAAAGGAATGAGAAAATTGTTTCGTTACAATTGTTTTTTTTAATAATAACGGAGGCATAACTATATCTTGAGCTTATCATTCAACACCATAATCTGACACGAGTGCCTAGCAGTGGGATGTAAGAGGCAGCTCATGATTCAAATTATCCCATAAGTAAATACCTACATTTATTTTCATTAAATCTTGAAAATATCGTAGTCGGTAATGTTTTTTTGTTAATTTAACTTCGAAACTCCATTATGATAATTGTATATGAGCAAAAAATGATATTTCTTTGTTTAATCATTGCTCCCTTGTCACGCGTCGTGACGTCGCGTCACATCGCGCGTGTCAGCCGACTGACGCGATTTGGTTGACGTGACGCCCCGGGGAGCCCTGACATGTGACAGATCTCAAACATACTGATTTTAAGACTTTTTTGATGTTAATACATTATACCCATGATATGAGGGATAAACAAGACATGTTTTATCCTTCATATCTCGGGCTCAAAATCTACATACACATATAGGTACATAACTTTAATATATATCAAAACCCATAGCTTAACAATCTTAATATTTATTTTTATGCTTAGTGAACTAGTTATAGTAATAATTTACTAGGTCGTCCCATCTGCGTATAATCCTCAATCTTCACAACAACCGTCAGTGCTCGGTGACCAAACACAGCCCGAAACAAGTTTAACACGCGTTTAATACCTGCTTTAATTACGAGTATACCTAATAATGAAACGCGAAAGTTTAAAATTAGTTATAGTTTTACGAGACAAGTTTCGAAACACCATTCCTACTAACGACACCACATTAGGGTTGTCTCCCATTGGCCGTCAGCTGGGCTGTCACAATTTTATCGGTAGTTAAGTAGGAGTAGAGGCTAAGAAGCTGCTCGGATCGCTCGGCAAAGTGACGTCAAAGACATTAAACAGCAATAATGGCAAATCCCTTAAACGACGCGAAATGAAATCAAATTATCTGTAAAGGCCCGACGGTAATCTTATAAAGCTCCTGGTTCCGGACGCGGGGGGCGGGGACGAGGGGGCAGGTTTGTATTTACAGCACAAAGTACTATGAACTGTCGCCAGTCGTTTTAGTTATCTTTTACAATGTACCTAGGCCGTGTGACCGAGCTCCACCCGAGAAAAGCGAATTTTCCCAGACATGAGACAGACCTAGCTAGAAGGATTTTGCCTCCGTAAGCTATATTTCAAATTTTAACAGAATCGTTAGTCGTTTTCGATAACGCGACTACAAATTCTAAAATATTGCTTGCTTAATAGTGATATAACGACAAGAAGAATTCAAAATAGAATTTTATCTTCAGTTAAACTGGAACAAATAGACCCAAATCATGACTGGTTAAAAAATCCGTAGAATTCCCTGTCGTATTAATGTTAATAGCTGAAATTGTAAAGCATAATGAAATCATTTGTACGCCTGTGTTACACAGTGTGTAACTTACAGAAATAGGATTTTTTTGTATTTGTGCATGCTGTCATACAAGATTTTAAATATTGATATGAAAAAAAATTGCAGCAACCATTTATTTGTAATCATATCATATTTTTCCGAAGGCAAAATATAGTACATCGTTTGTGTAATCGGTGTTACAATTTGATATAGCTATTTTATATACTACTCCTAATTACTAATTGAATCTCAATGAAACTGAAATGAATATTTAAATCATTAATCGATTTAGATTCCTCTCATCAGATACATCTTAAAGACCAAAATTAATCGAATTTAAAGCGTCAAATTATATTTAAATACAATCGTACAGAAGCGTCATGTCTACAGCGTCTATAGTTTGAGCGCGCGACGCGACGCGCGGCGCGCGGCGGCCCGCGGGACGTGTTCAGTATTTCGTTTTATTTCACGGCGCATTACTTAAAATAATGCTATATAGGCGGCATTCGTCAGGTGGAGCGGTGCGGCGACAGGGCTGCGTTGTATGCCATTTATACTGGTGTATGCATAAATAAGGGGAGATAAAATCCATTCGTGAAGTCAAAGTTCCGTTTTACAAAAGTCCAGCTACTAAATAAAGTAACTAATAAGACTTACCTAATTAAAATGGATCTCGACCTCCGAGACTATAGATAATCCCATTTGCAGTCATGCTGTACATCCTGAGAGCCTCATCTCCCCAGCGGCCCTGGACTACGGCCACTCGGTTGACGTAGGCGCTCTCCGACATAGGTCCTGAAATTATGTTAAAGTCATAAATTGAAAAAGTGTACTGTGGTATTTGTATAACATTCATGTTAACTGTAGTCTGTTACAAAGAAAATATTCACGTTTAATTATAACACCTCAGTATACGATTCAGACTGGCTTTTGGCAACTGATTTCATTGTTATTTTAAAAGAATATAAGCTCCCAATGACACCGACATTCTTTATATTTTGTGCCTTTTCTTGACGTTCGACGCTTTTCTGACCCATTTAGGTATAGTTTTCTCCGACAACAATACATTTTGATCACAGAGACTTAAATGTCACTAGCTTATAGCAAAAAATTATAAAATATGTCAAAGATTTCTACCGACGCAATTGAATTTTTAACTGATACGTCCAATGAGTGAGTTTGCGAGTGGTGCTCTCTCTGTGCTGACTCTGAGAACTACGAATTCTAGAATACAATAATTATATTTTGATTATTTTTATGGGAACAAACGAGCAAATTCTAAAAGTTTCATTACGTCTGTCTAGCAATTTATTAATTGAATTAATTTTGTGTAGTTTTATTTATAGGTACATAGAAAACAGATGAATATAAACAGATAAATTTATGTTCAATTATCCCGTAAGGTTGTTGTTTTTTTTATAAGTATATAACATATTTATATAACATATTGTATATTCAGTCAAATAGCCAATTTTATCTGACTTCACTGAAAAGCTGCTCTGTTTAGCTCTGTTTGTTCCATTATTTAATTTCATAATGTTCCTAAAGTCCATGAATGATGAACTCTGTAATTTTTTATTTTATGAACACGGCGCAGCCCTGTGACACAGTTTTTGCATATTTCCGGTTGCGTCGAATTATATTACTCTCTCTCTCTGGCTGACATTTAACTTCGTTGGTGTTCATAATTTGTTCCACTGGAGCATTATTGCTATATTCTTTTTCTTTCTTATCAAAGGAACGATGTCGCTACTGATGTTATATTCACTCATATATGTCATAAAAAATCAAAGCAAATAGAAGAAAAAAACCATCATTTCAGTACCATTTGGTGAGTTAAGGTATATTGTGTTGATTACTTGTTGTAACTCATTTACAAATCTATGCACGCAAGACCATCCAACGCGCCTCCAAGAGGTGCTGATACAGTATAACTTTTTTGGTGTATGTCAGTTTTATTGAAATAGTGACACGGTGCAAGCGAACCACCTGTGGAAAGAATCCCTGGTTTATACCTACCCATTGATTAGTTTGTCAAAATGCGAGGTGAAAGCAGTAGCTTCTATATTTATCATTCGCCGGGAGCGAATGCCTGAAGCGGAAGCCTGGAAATCTAAACACACAAGTACACAAGTCCAGCTTATTATGAGTTGTCGCCGCAGTCGGTCTCACAGAGTGTGTCCTGTGCTCTCTTCGTTAGCACAAATCGTGTTATGTAAAGGATCCCACGTTGTTGGAACACTAGCATATTGTTAGTGGAGTTAGCCAGCTTGTTTTGATATAATAGTGCTCTAATATAACCGCACTGCGAGTCACTTGCAGTGGGAAAGTTGAGATATTAGATAAATTAATTATTGCCTTCATATATAGGAAGGTAATATTTACTAGCAGATTTCAAGCTAATATAGCCAAATCATTTATTATAAATGCCATATTTCTGTTAAGAATATTCAAAATTCTATTAAGATGGAAATAAAACTTAGTCTTATATGGAATAAACGGACTGGTAGATACAAATTAAAACAAATAATGCCACTACAAATATTAAAACCCAAGGATTTATTTATGTGAGATAAATTCTTAAATACTTGAGAAAACAATCCACTCACGGAAGCCACAAAATCGTTGTACAAAAATGGAATGAGCTGAACATACCGCTTCATAATTCTTCTTAATGTATGAAGTAAAAAGGTTAATGTGTTCATTTAATTGGCTGCCGCTTACAGTGAATGCAATGTTGTGAATGTTTTGTTGGGTGGGCGCCAGAGCCACCTCATGCGTTATAGGTTCTGGCAGCCAACAGTGGAAAGTTTTGGGTTTATTTTTAGAGTTCCGTGACGCAAATTCATTAAAAGAAAACTGTGAAGTGCGAGTTGGCCTCGCACACCCAGGATTCCGTGGAAAATTTATTGCAGGTCTTCGCTTAGCACAAACTACTTATATATTACACGTTATAGTTTTTCATATTGGAAATCCGACATGAGCAATGTTCTACGAATAGAAGAATATGAGTACTAGAGATGTGTCATTGTGTTGTCGATAGAGAGCAAACTTAACAAGTCTTATGTGTTCATTGTCTGAGCTAGAAGGCAGGTGGCCTGCCTTCCTGCTACTGCGCGAGTTTTTCCTGAAATAATGAAAATGCACTAGAAGGAGATAAATGTATAAACAAAAGATATAAATCTAAGCTATCTTATAGGGGATCAGTTTGCGAAAGACATTTCTTTAAAATGTTATACAACTAAACAAAACCGTCACCAATATTCAGAATGGAGTTACAGGATGTGAGGACATAAACATTATTTCGGCGGAATTCAACGTGAAATATCTATAGCCTAATGCACACATTATGTAGAGCTCTGTGTACAGAATATATATATATATATATGTATATATATATATATATAGTTTTCCGAAAGGTGCATGATTGTAAAGATGACAATGAATGATGAAAAACTACGAAACATAATAATTGTAAATTAAAGATATAACAAACAAATAATATAGGTATAGCAACCACGCGAATATGTTGTGAGTTTCGGTACGATCGCCTACTACGAATGATTGCGACTCTGCAGTGTATATTGTGCTCGTTTGTGAATGCTAACGAATTAATACCATATACAATGGTCTTCACTGTGTCACAATAGATACCGATAGAAGTTTTTCTATATAACTATTATTTATATTTTGTACCTGTTGTAGCTAACCATAATTATTATTCTCATATACATGAATACAAATTTGTAAAAATAATAAAATTATGCTTTTTTACTACTATTTTCATCCGTATTCCTCATTTACTTTCTGTGCACGACGAAGCTCTACAAATGATTCACTATTTTTTTAGACAAATGTTGCACCGCATCAGTCGCCTAAGGCCAAAATTGTATGCTCATTACGTGGAATTTAACAATTTGCTTCGCTCGCTTTCACTACTTCACATGATGGCTGATAAACATCGCTAGAATTCTGGGTTTATGACGTGTTTCCTTCAAATTCAAATTCAAATCATTTATTCAGAAATTAGACCTTCACAGGCACTTTTTCTCGACAATTTTTAAATAAAAATATTATAATATAAATATAAGTGTTTTGTATGTCAATAAATAAAGTGACCCATCAACCGTTATTTGGCATGTGTTCGTCCCGTCCATACGCCACACTCTCGGCGAAGTCCAAGACGAATCACTTTCCCTCGGCCCGCACTCCCGCATCCATCAGCTGGCATGCCATCCATCATGGCCGCCCCGCAGTAAACACAGTGTCTGTTTACCATCGGACCATGTGGATTATGATATTTGCTACGTTTATATTTAGCTATATGTCGACGAACTTCTGTGTCCTTACGCTGGTTTCACAGCTGTGCTTCTTAAAGGATACAGTTTAATTTTTTTTTTTAAATATTTATTTATTACTATTACTAAAAAATACATAGAAGTTATAACTTCTACTACTATAGAACTTGACATAATTAAAGTGAATATGGACTGAATCCGAAAGACTAAAATTTTGTGACAGTATCAAAAGATTAATTAAACTGGGTTAATGAAATTGGAAGTAGGCAAACTAGATCTAGTTAGACTCACACAAAGGATTCAGCTGCGCTTTCCAGCTTGCTACCATTCTTACTTCCAAGTAAAATTTTTGACGTATCCAAAATAGCTTTAAAATAATATTTGAAATTTCTTCTCTTTTCTAAGGAACAATACTATACTATCTATTTACATTTATGTTTCCGGCATGCAATACCTTGCAATGTCTTATGTCCACACTGACCATCACGTACCTAGTCTCCATACATTACAAGTGGTAACTAACAAATTTACTTTCGCTTTTGTAATATTAGTTAGGATTAGGATAATACTATAATATTATATACTTATTGCTTAAACTATCTTGCACAGCGTCTATCAACTTCTCCAAGTGCACACTTGCCAGTTTATCTACTGGCAGACAATGCTGACCAATAAAATTTTTAAGTGCAATAAACTTACAAATAAATAAATAATATCTACAAATGTTAAGACGTCACCATCACACACACCTCACCTCTCGGGAGCACCCTGCTCTGTCAGTCCACGTGGCAGAGGTCGTGAGTGTATCACTCTCCACATGCCGGAAACACTCGTTAAATCGCAAATGTTACGCGGCACACGAGTAGCCGCCTGTTGTTGGGCTATTCAAATAGATATTGGTAATGGCTTTCGCGTACAAAATGTAACTTTCTGTCGACCTTATAAAATTGCTCTGTTATCTGCATAATATTCGGCTTATAATGTAAATGTTTTAATAAAGATAGAAACAATAAGAACTATACCAAAAATACAGTAACCCTTTTTAGATACTACGATGAGATGATGTAAAATAAATATGGCAAATATTTTCATACAAAATTCAGAAAACGTACATAAATAAGAAACAAATGACGGGCATAGCCAGATAACGAAATATAATGTATGGAATTATTATAATGTCATGCACGAGCAGCGCATAATGCCGCCATCACGACTTCGATAAATAATGTTATCATATTATGGTAGCCAGATTTCTTGGATATAGGACTGGAAAACCCTATGGGACCTCAATATTGGACAATGTTTTTCAACAACCTACCTCTTTGATATACGCCTACCTCTTCCGATGTTGATGACACTATTTCAAAAGTGTAATTGCAGCAGACAAGAGCGTGCAATTGGACTTTCACAAGGAAGGTTCCGTCTTTTTATGCATTTACATATTTACTGTTATTCGGATTTTTCCCTCTTTTATAGTAAGTTCCAGCTTATTGCTAAATTTTAAGATTTTAAATCAAGGAAAAATGCGACACTTCTATAAGACAAGTACAAATTATTTTCTTTTTATGTACGTAGTCTTAAGAATAAAGTAACCAGTAATGGCATGAAAGATATAAGAAGTGAGTCTGTGCTTCTGATTCTTCTCCAGCTGCCGGTCGTCAATCACTTCGATGTATTGAATAAACATTACACCCTTTCATCGAGTTAGAGTGTGCATTAGTGAGAATTACAGCGGCTGCCCCCACACAGTATTCACACTGTAAAAATATGAAGACAAGAAATTCAGTTATTGGGGTGAATCTTATTAATTGAAACATTATATATTGGGATGACTAAATTGACAATTACAGGAATCCTCACTTGTTTTATGATTTAGTGTTATTTTAAAAGTTAATTATTTTTAAATCTCTGTTACACAATATTATACTATTGTTGTTTTTATCTGCTCTATTATAACTGAAAATGAATGTCTGTATGGAATCATTGTCAATGTAACTTAAAAAATATATTCTCATATTTTTTTTTATCAGAGTATACAAGCCTGTGATCGAGGTTCGAATCCTACTCGTGCCACATGAGTTCGTATACCAATCTGACTTCATAGACCACCACTTGCTACCGAAGGAAAACATTGGTGGACAGTTTAGTTCACTAATGTGTATACGACGAAAGTCATGCCAGGTGTCTTGTTCAAAATCTGTGTTTGTTCAACACCAGTGTTAGCAAAAAAACACTCGATAATAAAGAAAAAGTCTAGGTACCAATAACATATTACGTTTGTACAAGCAAAGCAAGTATAGCTCCTAGTCTACATATTTCAATAAATTTCACAATTATTATCTAAGGAGATGATGACATTATTATTTTTTCAACTCGATCAATCTGAACAAACAAATACACTATCGAAGCGGGCGGGGAGAGAAGGGGGTGCGAATAAAGGGCAATAAGTTATGGCAAGCGCCGGGCCGTACCGCGGTACCTCCATCGTCCAGCGCACCTTGACCTCGCGCGATATCCAACACCATACCTTGTATCAAGCTAGAAAGAAGAATCAGCGCAGTCCAGAGGTCTGATCTAACTGGTTCCTATCCTCTATAGATATCTGTTTAGCAAAACATCGTGTAGTTAAACTGTTTACATTTTGCCTTAGCCTCTGTCAGCTTTTTAGAAAAATTATGTGAGCAATAGTATCGATAGAGCCCTCAAGTGCGGAGCTGGGTTATACTTTTAGATTGGTTTTGTTTCTCAATAAGTGTTTTGTATCCATAGATTTTATAGAGGCAAAATGTTTGTTTTCTTTGCGTGTCGATAGCAAAACCAAAAACTCGACAACAATAAACAGAACGAATGTTTATCCGTGACATATAGAATACCATCTGTGCTCCACGGCATCGCTTCTACGGGAATCTAAATAAGTGTAATGAATGAATGAAATGTTGAAATGAACCCCAATAACGATGTTTGAATAATATACCAAAATTGACGTTTTGGCACAATTTCTTACAATTCATAATTAATTAGAATCAAAATCAAATTATTTCTTCAGAAATTAGGCCACAGGCACTTTTTCACGTAATTTTCTAAATTAAATGATATTTATACCAAAGCTACAAACTACTAGCATTTCGGAACTATCACTGCTAAGAAGAAATGCCGAAAGAAATACATTCAAACAGTATTGGTCCCTATTATGCCAGAAGGGCTTACCATTTTTAAATATAAATTCATGTATATATTCATGATGATTCAAAACTTGTATAATTTCTTTAATGTTTATTATAAAAATCTAGCAACAATTTCGTGTGTAGTTTGAAAATGAATGCTAATTTATAATAACATCCCACTAACAGCGAGTACCTGCTTAATTAAAATCTCAAGAAGTGGCGAATTAATTAAGCATCTACGAGCGTCTACGAGAGTGCTACGCAGATGCTACGAAGTGTCTACGAGCGCTACGAGATGCACAGTTTGCTTCGGGTAGACTTTTTAGTTGCTAATCCGAGAACATTAGTGTTTTAATGAATGAATAATAATGAAAATTTAGTTTAATTTGCCAAATTTTTTAAACAAAATCTTGATTTTTAACAGCGACACGCTGAAGAGTTCAGCTTATGCGAAAGTTTGGGTATGAGTTAGGTTGCGAAACCTTCAATAGCATAATAATATTAAGGTATTTTTATCTCGAATGTCCCCTGAGTAGTTTGTAGCTCGTGAGAAATAAATATTGAATATAAAAATTGACGTGAAAAAGTGCCTGTGAAGTTCTAATTCCTGAATAAATTATTTGAATTTGAATTTTGAATTTGAAATTAGAAAGCAAAGCCGTAGGCACGTAGCTAGATATAAAATCAAAATGAATATTAAATTTTATCATACTCAGTCTGTGTCTCACACTTCCCTTACACGTTTTTTTTTAATCATCATGAAATAAAATGTCGAAACCAAAATTGTTTGAATGAAGAAATTGTACACGAGATAAAATAGCAAAATGAAATCGAGTACTTAGAGTTTTAACATTTCGCGGGACTATGGAGTCGGTTAAACAAAGCTGCATTCTGATGTAAAAATAGTACAAAACTTCATCAGCTCGCTCACGGCGATAAATTCTTAGCATCGGTTTGCTCCAAGGAGCACGCGACCAATGGATATAGCATTGCTAACTGTAATCAGTTCAATATTTATCTAAATATCATAGTTATCATAGAATTAGGCAAATATAGGAAAAATAAAAGCCTATTTCATTACTTTCTGTTAAAATATCATATTGTAATCTGATAGATGAACTAACTTATATATAAATCTGCCTGATGAGGTTGACCAGTTAGCATCATTCAACACTCGTGAAACACAATTACACTCTGTATGATATGTTACATTTAAGCTATCTGATACTTTATCAGCTAGCGCGAATGAGGTCCTAAATTTACTACAAACCTATCTATGCCTTATGGCATTAAGCCCATCTGTTGTTAACTTTTTATGATGTGCAATAAAGTTTTCATAAAATAACAAAAATGGTTACTGTTAGAAGTCTCCTGGAGTTAGATCTAACGTGAATGTTGTTAACATAAGTAGTGGCTTTGATTACGTAAATTTGCTCCTAATCTCTATTCGGTTATCTTTCCTTGACACATTTTCATTGGCTCTCCTTCAGTTCGACGTCGTTACGATGAAACGAAACGCGAACCTCTTTACCTGCTGCAAAGCTGCGGAATGCCTGGGCCGGATTCTTTTTTCTGTCAAGTGTATTTTGATCTATTGGCCATAGTATAAAGTACAGTATATACTGATTTTTCTTCTCCATATCATTACCTCTCCTCATCGAGACTCCTTGTTTTTATGCACCAGGTCGATCGAACCTGAGTTGTAATTTCGTTCAACTGGGCCAATATTTGGCACAATAGACAGATGTGTATATACACATCTGTCTATTGTGCCAAATTTATATACACACACACAACAATTTTATATACACACACGGTAAAAAATATCCTGAATACGTACTTATAGTGTACGTTTTATCTTCAAATCCCACGAGGGCAAAGTTTCCGTGTACAAATACACGAGTAAGAACACGATCAAGTTCATTCCCACGTTGAGATTTCCGTCGACACCCGCTGACGTCAATTTATAACCCTCAACGTCGCGCGGCCAGTTTTTCGCCTCCATTGCGCGCGTCGAACAACCAGTATTACCACTTCAAAGGTTTCAGTTTATTTCACAGCTCAGTCTGACATTGAAGTAGTTTTGAAAATATTTTCTGTTGCAGCAGCTTCTAAGACCTGAGAAAATAAATAATGCCAGCAGTGGAATCAAAATGGGAAAAAACAAAAACTTTTGACGCCGTTCAATTTTTCAATTTGTCTGTATTAAATTGCAAGTTGTAACAAAATGTTTGTCAATAATAGTACATCAAATTGTGAGGATCTTTAAATCTTACATATGTCTGTGCGAATCAGCGATCGCGGATGCGGACGCGGATCGCTGTGTGAATCAGTGTATGCGGAATTTTTATAAGGTGTGGGATGTAGTTATATCAAACCCATGCTTTGATCCTGTTATTTAAAGAAATACCATTACGACCATTTGTAATATCAGTTATATCGTATAGGTATTATACCATCCATTTGAGAATTCTTATTTTACTGGATAGGCAGATAAATTTTAAAAATATTCAAAGCAAGTATTAGTATGTAGAATCGCAAATTCCGTAACGATACTCAGTGTCTCATTGTTGCAAAATTACTAACTACACAAATGAGCACCAATAGATCCTCCGATTCGCTGGAAACATTCCGCAATACAAATGAAAACGTTAAAATTCAAGCGCACCGGGCGCTTGCAGAAAAAAATCAAACTGATCCCAGTTTGATTTTCTAGCAAATAATTTCCGGTGTTCGTGGCCGATGTGCGCCGTGCTTCAGCTGCGAGTTAGCATTGCATCCTAACGACGCACAGACAGTCAGACACATCTTACTAGATGCCGCTTCTACAATACTTCAGAATCAATTTTGAATTCATATAGTTCACCGAAAACTAGCCTTGATTTGAGTTATTGAATGAATTAACTATGTTGCTAAATGGTGATATGAGATATCGTAACGTTTAAAAAACAGCTCTAGTGCGAGTTTAACTTGCGTGAAAAGAATTACGTACAATTTATACAATTCTTATAGGTTTTCCGGTAATCTACAAACAATATATTATTTTGTTTTTTTTTCCAGCAATGCTAGGGCTGTCGCGCGTGTACCCCATATGAGATTTTGTACTCCAGTATTATTGAAATGTAGCGTTTTTTTAAATAAAAACAACAGCGCGTATATTAATTTTAAAAAGATTTAAAACCACTACCGCCAGCCATCTATCGAAATTTTCTCGAATTAAGCAGAAAAAAACCAGCGCGTTAATTTAAAATTTTAAGCCATATTCAATTTTCGTCTTTTTTCATGAACAATGACGTATATCTATACATTTTACAATAATAACAAAACTATATTGGATCGAGCTTTTTTATTTGACATATAACACAATAAGGTTTGCAAACGTTTTTTTATTTCCTAATTTAGCCCCCCGAAAAACTAAAATACAAAATACTACTCATATATATATTTATTTATTTGCTCTGTCTCTGTGTTTGGGTCATAGAAATACACCATTTAAACAAATTTCACTTGATTTGGTCTAGTAGATTCGAAGCAAATCTTCTGTGCACGAATGATCCGATGAGAGTTCCGTTATGTGTTTTTTTTTTGTACGGAATCCTAAAAACTACCTAACCAATCCCATCGAAATATGATATTAAAAAAAAACAATCAATTTAAATAAAAACTTTAAAAAATGTTATATGATGATTAGGCCATATCTATTCCGCAGTATGTGTGAGAGACGCGGCGCTCGCGCGGGCCGGGAATTGGAACAAATGATAACATACAGTGAGCTGGAATAGGGAATCTTTTGTATGCGGATTTTCAAGTGGAGTTGACGGCGTCGTATTGAATGTGGTACACAACGTTAGAGATATGATTCGAAAACTTGACAAGGTTTATTTGCATCAGTTGGTATTCCTACTTTTATATAGTCAATCGCTGCGTAGAGACGAGAGGTTTTCTTTTTTGCTAAGTAAGTATTGAAGTAATGAACCAATCTATTTACTAA
The DNA here is from genome assembly GCF_027563975.2 of Plodia interpunctella. NCBI lineage: Eukaryota > Metazoa > Arthropoda > Insecta > Lepidoptera > Pyralidae > Plodia > Plodia interpunctella. The sequence continues at coordinate 8,177,471 of NC_071314.1, forward strand.
GGTAAGCGATACCCAATCGGAGAAACGCACATTTACAGAGAGAGAAAATTGTTCGCAAGAAAAATGTCACTATTGATATTTCTCATGCAAGTTCTAACAGCAATTATATAAAATCGTTAAAGTTTTGTTATTTCTAGAAGGCATAAAAGATGTTTGTTGAATGGTATTTTATTTTGATATTCACATGAAAGTTACTTTGTAGTTTTCGTGACATGCCTCTTGCCGATCATCGAATTATATCATAATATACTTGTTCCAACAAAATAACTCCGTAATTTCGTTCGACAGCATTTCAGCGCTCGGATGATCAAATAAATTTAACGAAATAAGTGCTTGGGGAGTTACTTTTCATAGGAAATTGCTGCCGAAAATCGAGATATAAAATATTCGTAAATAGTTACTAGATTAACCGGTCTGGCTTTTGTTCAGTGGATGTCGCAAATGTTTTAAGAGCATTTTATATTCAATACCGGCTCGTTATTGGTTAGTTTCCTCAAATTACATGCAACGTGATAACTCATCTGTTTCCCAATGTGAACTATATTTTATTTAATTTTTAATACCGTTGAATGAAAGATCGGTTTGGCAATGGATGATGTGGATAGTTTCACAATATTTCTTATTTAAGAGGCTCCGGAACATTAATACAAAATCGACTTCCCATATAAGTGTAATACCAAAATAATATTCAAAATTTGAATTTGTCTACATTATAAGTATATACTGTCATTTGGATTAAGACCCTTGCAACGGTTTTGAAAGTGTGGCGAGTGTATAATGAAAACGTGGTAAACTAATGTGGCGTATCTCAATCAACACTAACATTCAATTATTATATCTAAACCCCGAAGCACAAATAAATTGACAACAGAAAATATTAAGATATTCAAACAAATACTTTGAAGTCCTTTCAGTGCGAACTTCAGAAATATTACAAAGCAAGTTGTTTTCGGCGCAAACCTCAGTTGTTTGAGCCGCGGGCTCCGAATGAATTTTAACACGGCCGCGGGGAGGCGCTGCGACCGCCGTAATTAACTCCACGACCCAAGTAATTGCAGCACACAAGTACTTTATTATATACAGGACAGTGTTAATAAATATTGCTTTAACGCTACACAATATAGTGTGCAAGCGACAGTAAATTGTGTAGGGTTTTTTATCATTTGGCTTATTATAATAACTACAATTAAAAATTAAATATTATAATAACATAGTTGTTAGTTTAAAACAACTATGAGAGATTCAGTGTCAGTGTAGTTAATGTTAAATAAGTACTTTTGTACAGTGAGTAAAATGATCATTATTTACAAATTTTCTTCAACTGCTGTGCTGCTTCAGGTTTTATTCTCCGGTTCATAATTTCAAAATTGTCCGGTAGTTGGAGTGTGAAAGTATGATAGTTCAAGAAACATTTTTTTTTGGTTACATTCGCACTTATAATTTTGTTAGCGAGAACTTAAATAATAAAGATTCGAGCAGAAATCAACTCTCGTTAGTCTTGCATCTTATTATTTTTTCCAACAGTTTATCATTGTCTTTGAAAAACTTAATTACAAAATTTACCACTTAAATAAATGTAAGATGCTTTCAGAACCAGCCTGCAAAAAGTTACTAAAAGAATGTCTGAAGGGAATCTTCACTCCACTCATCAATCTTCCTAGGAGTGCCGTCGCGCTACGAGCCTGTCGCTGCAGAATACTAAATGTGCAAACATAATGTTCCCCGTGACGCACCGCGTATCATCTCTCATCCTGGCGTATTCCCGGTTGCTCTTAGAACTATAAAGCGGCTAAGCCTGGGTTAAGAAATAAACCTTGAAATTTTGAAGATTCAGCTATGAATTTTCAAGCAGACACCTGTCCGACCTGGCAACTTTTCTTGGGAATACTATTCTCGCCTATGACACGCCACCAAACCTGCATATATATAAATAAAATTAACACCAAGTCAAGGGAATTTTATTTTATTGTCCATGAAGGTTTTAGTATATAAATATATATAATGTATGATACATTACTGTTTATTGTAAAAGTAGTATTTAAAAGAAGAATTCAGTGGAACTATATTTCTATACTTTCGATGAATTTTACCCCAACCTTCAGGGACAATAAAATAAAATTCCCCTGACTTGGTGTTAATTAACGTCGTCATTTCACGACGTTATTTATTTTTAATTAAAACCGTTTTCAAAGCGGCCAGTACGAGACCGAGATTAGCTGCGGAGAAGTTGGGAACCGGAAATCAATAACTAAAATAGATTGTTGTCAGAAACGAAAATAATGTGTCTACATAATGACGGGCTCCATTGGGAACCAGTGGGAACAGCAGGAGAAGAGATGAATGGCACAGATTTAGAGGCCTATAGCCAACAGTGGGATATAACGGGCTGTCGATGATGATATAGACAACTGCTGGGCATATATGTCAATACGATATTCTAACATTACTTCTGCGGTCTGCTAAGCCCCGGGCAATAGCAATGGAATTAAATAAAAAGTAGATCAAGCAAATATGGAATCTCAATGAAATTATAGTAAAGTAAGGTAAAATAATTTCTAGTTTAAAACAGAAATTTATCCTATTTTTCCTAAATTTTGTTTGCTTTGGACATAAAATCATGTAATTTCTGTTTGATTAAATAGTCAAATCTGGTTATAACAATGTGATGACAATCAGAACGCATTTGGCGCAAGCAGATTTCCGCCTCCATTTACAATCTTATTGAAGAGCGCAGCAGTAAACGTAATGTATTGGCAGTCGAGCGTCTCGCTTTACCACTTCACTGTAAATGTCGAATTTTGGAGGCAAAATGCGAGGACGAAGAATGGATTTCAGGTGTAAGGTATATTTTTATTTATTTCTTTATTTATTTATTACAGTATATAGACTCTATAACGCAATATTACAGGAAATGCTTGTTATTTTCCAAACTAAAATACCTTACACAAAACACGGAAAAGGTAAAGTAATGTATCTTTCGTCACGCAAAAAAAAGGTCATAAATGACGCGGAAATTCGCAATGATTCAATAAAAATAAGTCGACTTTGACAAACGTCCGCGTTCCGCCGCCGTCCTCCGCCTCTATCCGCAGATCCCAAATGACACATTGGAGTCATAATACATGACATGTGAGGTGAGCGCAAGGAGCTACAATAGTGCGAGCCGACATTGATGCGATTTGGTTTTGGCTGAAAAATGTAATCCACATTTTATTGAAAAAATACCAAAGAAGTATTTAGCGGACATTATTGTCTAGTGATCTAACCATGGAATTAATAGGTACCTACCAAGTACCTACTAATTCCATGGATCTAACTCATAAAAACATAAAAACATCTCTCTACTCCTTGTTTGGCATGTCACCCTTCCCAACAGGCGAGTGAAAAATTCGTGAGTAATGCGAGCGCGGGCAAATGTAGCTGCTAGAGTGGGATGTGCTGGTACAACCGAGCTGAATGGCTCAGCTGACTCCATGGCAGCGGCGAGTCTATTAGCATGATATAATTTTAACAAAAATGAGCCAAATCAAAATTATCCTTAAAACGCCTTACCTTAACGTGGCATCGAATATGCTGCAGATAGTTCGGCCTTCGAAGTTCTCACACATGGATTGTTCACTTCACCAACACTTATATTTATCAGTCATACACTGGGAATTAGATAATCGGTCGGACCTCTCGGTTATTTATTATCTTTATTTCCCATCTCTTTGCTATCGATTTAACAATATTTTCTTTAATTAGAAATTTCCGTCTAAGTTCAAGTTGGTACTCATGCTACTTGAGACATCTTTAATCATCTAGATCCTATGGGATGTAGTGTGGATGTAGGTAAACGTGATATTTCTATTTACAGTAAAAAGACTTACGTTGTCTATCCTAATATAAATCAATGGCACAGAGCAATCCTGGGGCGCTGCTCGTCTGAGCATTTCATCCAACTGATCTAAAACGAAGCTGTTGCGGATCCCGTGGCACTCGCAATTACATTGTCGGCTACCTGCGCCCGTGCGCGCCCGGCCCGAGCATTCCGCCATTTATTTGATCGTGACGTCCGCTCATGTGTGATAGGTTTATGTGGATAATCACCACAGAAAATGGATTCAAATTTATGATTAACAAGCTGAGGACCATTATAATAAATCATTTTTTTATAGTTAATTCGCCTTTAACTCATCATCATCACTTATATATAAATTATTATTGAAAATAATATAAAGTTATTGGAGTGAAATTTATTGATTTCAAAAGTTACGGCACCTAGGTAAACTCTTTGACTTGCATAGACAAACGTTGCGTAAAGTATAAAAAGTAGATATAGGAAGAATCTACTCATGCACGGAGAAACGTGTTACGATCATGAAATTAGTAGGTACTCCATCGGACTAAGTACTAATTCCATGGTTACGATATTTAAAAATCATCACGAATATAGAAACAAGAAGAAATGCATTGTCGGTCGAATAGATATAAAAATCACCACAAATCGTCCCACGCACCTATTACTTTACCAGGCATTATCACGTGCCAATTTCAGCCAAAGCCATCGCACTCCGGCGTTTTTCAGCTAATTCAATCACGGATCAATAAAGTTAATGTATTCAGCCGCTCTGGTTTTACGAGGAGACAATAAACGCGGTCCACGGAAGTGCGCAAACAATCGCGATACGCCGGAGGTTCTTCTCAGAGTCACGCGGAGCTAACGGCCAAATTCCTTCCAATCTTTTCTACTTTCTAGACGATTCTTTCAATCATCTGGCGGCTCTCTACTGAAAAGTTTGTGAATTTTTTGAAACGCGCTAATTTCTAAAATTACTGGTTCGATTTTAAGGTTATTTTAGTGTGTAATAGTTACCTTAATGACGCCATAGATTAAATTGAGTTCTAAAATTCCTATAAGAGCGAATCCACGAGTATAACTGTATTAACTGATTGGATAATAATATTTTCGTATGTTTTATTATCAAAATATGTAAACTGTAATATCACGATGTAATTGCGTTACGACCCAAATCAGGATGAGATAGTTGCGAACTAACGGCAAGTAAACATTACTTAATCATAGTTTACGCTATAAAGCGTCAAATTTAACCACACATCATTAATCAGCGCTCAAAGGCTCGATCAAGATTGATTTGATTCTGCGCCAGCCACATCTAGGTAGTACCTGCGGAGCAACACACGCACTGGAATCTTCATATCGAGTTGACTCTAATGGCGGTGGCAGAGGCAAATTCGCATTGGATTTTGGGTTGGCTACTGTGGTGTTGACTGTACAAGATAGTGAAGACTCATGAAGCACTATAAGTGTCAAGCCATTTTGTAAACCGCAGTCCTTGTCATCCAATCACAGTCAGGCGGCTTGACTACAATCGGACACCAGTGTTATTGATATCACACTCGATAAAATAATGGCAGTTGATATTGTTAGTTCGAGAACATTATTACACAATATAAGGCTACGGTACCTCGTTTTCATAGGAATTTGTATTATTTCATTCCAGCCAGTTCAATACCGTTCATTAGAAAAACAGGATTGAATCTGTTATCTTTTCATTTATTGATATATAACATGTTATGTTATATTTATTTATAACATTTTCATCACAATCATTTCTAAAGTTTCCGTGTTTTCCAATTTGTGATGTTTGAAAATAAAGTTAAAGATAAAGCCAGCAGTTATACAACAATCGTAAAAGGCTGTAACAAGCGATCCCAGTCGTCATATCTCAAAAACGTCAATCGTAAACGTGTCCGCAGTGGCTTTACGAACATGACGTCGTAAAATAACACAAGTAGATAAAAAACATACAGCAAACATATATTTATGAAAGACGCACGGTTAATAAATCTATATTCATGCTGTCTATATTGTTTAAGAAATAAATCTTATATTTTGAGTAGTACAGTAGTAATTTTGAGAAGCTTCGACTCGATCTTGCACTTGACCGTTATGTTGTTGTACCTATTTTATTACTTTGTGTTTGTTGCATTTATCAAGTGTGTGTATTTCCACATAAATAATATTCTATTTTAAATAAAGAAACAAATTAAAACAGCCAATAATAAAGATGAATTTTACATAAATAACATACGTTTTGACTAAACTCACACCAACCTTCGCGCAACACGAATACTGCTTCGTTTGCATTGCGGTGTTTGACTGGCAGAAGTTTAAAGTGCTCGAAAAACCGAGCTGTAAATCATCAAAAGTACTCACATCGCGAATAAACAACAAAGTTTCATCATTTGACCTTTTATAGCGAACAATGTGAAACAAATATCGCACTCGTATTCGGAGTTCCAACAGGGTTCGGGTCTCCGGCGAGCTTGCGGTGAGAGAAATTGAACGAGTTGCACTGACCCACTGCCGGCCGCAGTACGGGAGACGCGTAGAAGGTCATGACAAATTATATAAATAACAAACATTTAACGTATTATTAATAATATTACAAACAGTATGTAGCAATTTTGATTGGTTTGTAAAGCTTTATATACTTTGTGTATACTATATTTTCTTCTTCTATTCGAGTCAAGGTATCAGCAAATGTATATCCCTCAAAACAATTGCCTTATAGGTGTTCTGCAGTGCAGGAAGAGGATCGTCATGAGAAAGGATGAACATACATTTAAATGAACTAAATCATTTTATTTGGTTGTCAACTTGGTATAGAAGAATAACTGAAGCAAGCCTTCTGATGCCTCCAGACTGTCAGCTACGTTGCCAGTCTGGGAACACACGTGTGAGCCCTCGCCGTCCTCAATGTATTAGTAATAAGGGCAGGACACCGCCTGCATCGTAATGAACCCGTTAATTAACCTCTGTGGCAGAACCTTCTGTGTGCAAAGGCATTTCAAACTCTGTTGTTTATTTTGTTTTTCAAGTGCCTTTTCCACGTGTGTTATTTAATTCAGTCGAAAAATATATTTTACTTTTTGTGTCAACAAGAGAAAAATGTAACGCTGAATAAAATCGTTGGAAAGAGAGTAAAATACATTCGTATTATGTGTTTCTTTGGGATTTCAATGGGATCTCAACGTTTAGATTGAAAGGAATTTCGATTTTTTATATGTGACATCCAAATCTGATGACGTTCAAAAAAAAGACCAACCTTGTTCAAGAAAATAATACTATGTTGTCAGCTTAGTTCAGACAGCAATTACAGGAGTCTCTAGCAATTTTTATATTGTCTATAGACATTCTAAATCTGTCGATTCATCATTTATATAAATTAATTTATATATTTCTTCACAATGATTGTATTATATTTATGAAGATACCTAAGATTATCATTGCAGAAAGAGTGTGGACAAGAATAAACATTTTTTAAGTCTTAAATTTTTTTCGACCCATTTTAAAACTTATCCTAGCGCACACAGCACGCGTGAAATATTTTGAACAATAACAAAACTAATCCAATAACAGTGAATCATGTTGTGCATTGTTTGTTTGTTTGTTTGTCCCGAGGCGATGCATTCCACGGCGCCGATCAGCTGCACAAATCACATTGGCGATGACAATTTACTTCGTTTATATGAATTTTTGCTCTTTTCTGTGATTGATACTTCCCAAGTTCGAATCCTCCTTGTGTTTCGTTCGGTTTTGGTGAAAGAATACTTCGAATGGTAGTTGATAATATAGCAGCTTGTGTGACATCAAGAAGTGGATGTCTGAAACCCATTATTTGTAATCTATGCTGAAACCTCCAGTCACGTATAAAATACAATAGGTTGATGAGTAGGATGAATAATAAAATAAATTATTATTATTATGCTTAGCGATGAATGGAGCTATGAAGCTGAAGTACATATACGTAAAGAGAGATATATAATGCCTTTAACAGGTCTATGAAGGGGTAAATCAATAACAAATTCAGATCAAGTCCATCGAACTCTTAATGCATCAATGTCTGATTCATACGGAACACGAGCGTCACTCAAGCTTTCATCCACTCAGCGAGTAGCGACACGTCTTCGTCCTCAAAACTCGCAAACTGTTTTAAAAGTTTCCAAGAGCCGATACATCAGAGAGGGGGTCCCTCGACAACGTTTGCAAATTCAATTGTTGTTTATCTGATGTTGATACATGTTTGTTCACGATTGCTCTGTGACTTTCAATTTCAAACATGATTTGGCAATAATAATAACATGGCATTCTCTGAAAAGACTCAATTTCATGTTTTGATAACTGTCTAACAAAATATAATCATAATGTGTTTTTTCGTATATTCACTTTGGTTTTGACAACTTTTTACTTATTCATATTCTTTTGTTTTCACTTAGGTATATTTGTTTGTTTGAAATTACTTTATTACACTTAGCCAAATACAAAAAGTATAGAAACTATAGAGTAACTTAAAAACAACGGTGAACTTATCCCATATCAAGGAATCTCTTCCAGTGACCTGTGTTGTGTGTGTAGTGTACAGTGTCCTGGTAATATATGTACACGACAATTTACGAAATCTTAGTGTAAATTATGCTCCAAAAGCTCTCACGTTCCAATAAGTACGTGGACTGATCGTCGGAAGTCGCTCTTTGGGAAGGAACAATTAGCTCCGACCGCCGCGGGCAATGGTCCATGACGAAGTGCACCGGAACTTTAACTGGAGTCCTAGGACAGCGACAAATGCATCAAGACAGCGGCGAGGCGGGATTCCATATCAAATGTACTTATGTGGGTATTAACTTGTGCTGATATCACAAAAAAAAACATCCATACACACGCGGCATGGATTACGTGTTGCAGCGTTCCGTCGCTCACTCCGGACGCCGGACGTGCGGTCTACTGTCGGCGTTCGGTACACGCATACTTAGTCCGCTAAGTTTCGCTGGGGTTTATTAAGTACCCATCTACTTTATACCACTGAAACGTAGTAGTAGCCATTTTATTATTAACCCTCGATGACACATTATTATAAATGAATTGAAAACAATTAAATGTACCCATGTTCACAAAAGAAACGAATAGTAATTATTTATAAATCATGGTGTCAACCCACCAAGCTTGCTGGTCTTACTTAACCTTCAACGAATAGTTACTTTACTTTTAAGTAATTAAGTAATACTTTACTTTTTCATGTAGCCATGAAAGGTAGTCTTTTATCGACCACAATTTCCAATTTCATATTTCATCTACACTCGGTATGTTTCTAAAGCTTCGAATATCCCAGTTCATATGTTTGATTGGTTTTTCAACCGCGGTCTCTTTGCGGCGTGCAGGTTGAGGCGTGCCGCAGCGCTGCGCTCGTCGATGCTTTGGTAAATATACCGAATATGACATTTTTCAATCAAACGAGTGACTGCGATGTGAATCGAGAGTTTATAAAATATTAAACTAATTAGTATTTAAAATATTGAATTTTTCACAGCTCACGACACAATTTTTACGGAATCGTTATGTATGGAATCAGTCTTTGACTCCATTAAACATACTACAGTAATACTACATTTTGAAATAAGGAATAAAATAGAATAACTTTATTTTCAAGCCATGAACCAAAAAAATAATTTCATGCAACAATGTTTAAAATAGTATAATTTTTGGCCGAAATAAATCACTTATTATCTTAATTTTTTGTGAAAAATATAATATTAAAAATGTATTTAGTGATTTAAATGTCAACATCTAATCTTGATGAGCAAGCAACTTTTATAGCGAGAGAAGTGAAAAATATTTTTAACTAGTTGCAAACTATCTCATGTAACCACAGCACTGGAAAGTGTCCACAATAAAGACGAACACGTCGCCGCCCTCGGATTCATTCGCTGCAAGTTTTCTTTGAAATCGTAAAGGAACTTCCCTCTCCTCCCCTGTCTTCCTGCGCCCCCCCTTCAAGCCCTCGCAACCCCCACCACTGAAATGCATCCGCATTCCGCAAGCACAGGCTGCGGTGAGTTACGTGGACTGCACGATGACCAGTAAGCAGGTATTTGCTAGACTAAAAGAATCTGCCTCAGAAATTATGAAACGCCCACTTCTAGGAAATTTGAGGTAAAACTTAGACTGGGACTCTACCAACGTATTTAAATAGTTTTGGTAGAGTCCCAGCCTTAGTGTACTTATATTTTGATTTTAATTTATTATAATTTTAATATTAATTTCCTTCGGATCCAGGTTTAGATAAAAACCTGACTGAAATCCTAGAAAATTAGATGGCTAACATTTTTTTTTTAAAGAGTAACAAATTCTTACAAATCTCGTTGAAAATTATTCAATCAATGTCATCGTGCAACCTGCAATTTCGAAATCCTTTTTACTTACAAAGATTCTCATAATATAATCGCTCCATTATTAGGTAACAAAGACTAGGTCAGCGTACTCATAACTGCAAACAGAATGTTACAACACGTCCGCAGGAAGTTGTAAGAAAACCGAACTCTTGCGGGGCGGCTGCGTCTTGTTCTCATTGCAACGCGTGCCGGTGCAAATATCGGTACTTCGGATATTATAACATGAAACTCTATTTAACTTATATTTAATTATAAAAAAAAAATACTAAAGCAGGATATGTTAATAGAACTACTCGTATAAGTTAATCCAAAAGTTCTCGATTTGAGTTCAAATCCTATGAAAAAAAAAAATTACAGTATTTTCAAATCACTCTTTTTATGGGCACCTATTTTAGTGATTGACTTTTAACCGCTACAATAAACTACACCGCATGCTTGTGTAGGTGATGCCAGTTAGCTACACCTAGCTGAAGTTCACTTAAGTTCGGCTGGACCTATATTTAGCCGTTATTATTTCAGATATTGTTAGCGCCGCCGTCTTCGATAGACCTAGCTAGAACTGACTGCACCAGTTGCAGAATGTAAAATGTACATTTAATATTAGTTAATTTCGTGTACATCGTTTTTTAAAATTACCATGAATATACATGACCTGAATCTCATATTCAGGTGCATGCTATTTTCGATGAAAATTATAAAGGTTAAACTTAGGTTTAGCCGAACATAAACAGGTTACCCCTAGGTCTAATCATGGAACACCCGCTGCACGCAGGCATGGCCTCACTTCGGGTTTCTGCCGTATATACTTTACTAATTTTAAAATAAGATTGTGCGAGTGAAGATAACGTTGCAACAAGTTGATCTACATCTAGTTAGAACGTGACACACAACTGGGTCTGGCGCCGGTCAGCTAATTTCCATAACCTGATTCAGCGCCGCGTCCGCTCGCGCCAAACAATAATGCCATTGATTCACTCAACATAAACAAACCCATGGCTGCTCGGCGTATGACTGTCACAAGCAAACATTTCATCGATTCATTAAGCTATTTGGAGTTAGTGTATACAGAAAGTAAGCATATTTTTCAGTATTAAAATTAACCCTCTAGCTAGCCCGGAGCCTCACAACGTTGTGATTTTTCTTTTCTATCTAACGATATCCAATTAACACATTTATAAATACACGAACTGACAGTATGTTTCCTCACACGATAGCAATGCGACTCAGAGAGCACCGCCGCATTAAGTTAGACCTCCCGTATAATGTTCGTTCTAATGAATTCCTAGCATTAGTGCTCTCAAGTCAATTTATTTGCTCTGTGTTTTACTACAATTATATATTCTATGGCTTCGCCTTAGACAAATTAAGTCAAGATCTTGCCTAGTAATAATTTACAGCAGCAGTGTAATTTATATACGAAAGTCATAAATTACACTGCTGCTCATTTTTAGTATTGTTGTAATATTACTTATCTCTTTTCCTGAAGTAAACTGATAAAAATAATAAAAAATCAAGAAAATAAAGAACCTATTTACCTCAATCAAATTTTATATAAGAAAATAAACGATGGTGATAATTGATTTGTCCTCGACTTGTCATTGATGTGTTTAAAAGCAGTATAACCTTACTTCAGGTCTCTGAGTCGTATTACAAATATCACAATCAAAGAAAGGACACACCATGTCAGTCAATCAAATACTCCATTTTAACACATGAATGACAAGTCTAGGATAAATCAATTATTTGTAAGTTCGTCAGGATGCTTGTAACATTTAACTATAACGAAAATTATCAAATAAATAATGACAATCGAAATTGATAAAAGCAATGAACGAAACATAATCAATATTGAAAAGTAATTAATAAAATTAAAAGTTCATGAAAGGTAATTACTGCGTGCAATGGACTGAGAGCCGCTGCATTCGATAAAACTTCGCTGTACATTAATCGGAATGTATTCTTTGCAATGTTCATTCGATTTAAAACCTTCAATTCTGTTCCGGATCGTTAAACAATTGTTCGAATTGAAGTTCGTCACTGAATGTTTTTTATGTTATAAAACTTTAATTAAAAACTGATTTTTAATTGCACGGAATTCTGACATATCTTAAATGTTGCAATATTGAATCCCGAACTAAAAATGGAAAACATTTGAGCGCAATAAACAAATACCTAACTGTAATTAATTTGTGTATGTTTCTGTTTTAATAGTAATTAGATTTTTTATTATTTACTTATTTTTATTTTAACATGTTCAATTATCGTATTAACATTGCTATTATGATTATTTGAGAAATCATTTTTCTTTATCAGTAAGCCTGTTTTAGTAATGTACAAACTTTTTTTGAGAAAAATATGTTGTTGAATCTGTAATAGTTAAAATTATTTAATTTGTTGAATTTTTGACCATGAATAAACGGGAATCTACATATTTTATGTTACATAATTTACGAGAGGAGCGTATTTTTCACTGATTTAATATATTATATGTTGTTTTAGTTCTAATAACTTACATTTTTTTACATTTAAAATTACAGTTCATCGCGAAAATATTGTGAGATTATTTCAGGTTTATTACTTAAGATCATACAATAAAATATTTCACAATATAATTGGAGCCCTTAGTTCGCTATGAAACTAAAATGCTGTGTCTCTCAGAACGACGACCCGGGGCTAGAACTGAGCGTTGGACGAAGCTCTCTACACTTTCAGAGCGGCGGCCCGGGGCTAGAACTGAGTGCTGGACGGAGCTCTCTACACTCTCAGAGCGGCGGCCCGGGGCTAGAACTGAGTGCTGGACGGAGCTCTCTACACTCTCAGAGCGGCGGCCCGGGGCTAGAACTGAGTGCTGGACGGAGCTCTCTACACTCTCAGAGCGGCGGCCCGGGGCTAGAACTGAGTGCTGGACGGAGCTCTCTACACTCTCAGAGCGGCGGCCCGGGGCTAGAACTGAGTGCTGGACGGAGCTCTCTACACTCTCAGTGCGGCGGCCCGGGGCTAGAACTGAGCGCTGGATATATCTAATATTCCAACACGCTCATAGAGCTACCCAGATTATACACCACATATCTAACAGGTTAACACTTGTTAGGTACAATTATTTAATTTTAAAAAAATGTTGTTTAGGTAAACTGTGATAAAAGAAGATATCACGGATTTAAGAAACATCATTCAAAATCCTCGTGTTGATCCTCCGCATGGGACACGGACGTGCCCTTTTACAAAACAACACGAACTTATCAAAGGTGGGCTTTAGTCTACCTTAATATTTACACGTTTCTTATGTCGAAACATTTTATGCGAAAGTATGATCAGAATGAACGTTAAAATTATTGTCAAGTTCTTAAGTATTTTATAATTCTATCAAATATTTACTTTATATGCATGTTATCTCTATCATGTATTTAAGTTTAGAACTCGAGAAAATAGAAAGCAATTGCTATTTTCACTCATATTATTATCTAATTTAGATCTTGCATATGACTGTATCGTACATACCACCACTATCTAGATGCCCGAGTGCCGGCAGATTACGAGAGTAATATCGCGAAATAGAGATTGCGCAGTTCGGGAAATGCATATGATTGCTATTTCATGAGGCTCCAGATGTACTCGTACTGCACTGCCAGTGCGGTACGCGGGTGACGGAGCTGCAACAGGCGATAACAGAAATATAAACAGTTTAAAGTATCTTGTGTCATTTTCATATAAACTTTCAACCCCCATCGCAGGGACTAGGGGTAATCTTGATAATAAATCAAGATCAATGTAATCTCAATACATTAATCGAGATTACTTTTCAAAGATTACTTTTTACTAGTACTCACTAGTAAAAAGTAATCTTGGCCCAGACTGATTTGGAATGTGTTTGGAACGGTGGTCAACATGTGGTGGACCCGGATGATTACGCCCAACTCTGGTTCTAAATTCTATTAAAATAGGACCAGCGATTCAGTGAACATGAAAGCGCAACAGACATGCAAATGGGCACATACACGAATACATTTTAAATCACACAAAACCCAAATACTACAAAGCGCCACCTCGGGCGTCGTGCCACAATGCATTCGATTAATGTTTTTAATTTCCACTAAAGTGGGTGCAGTTCGTGAGATAAGACGCGCGGGATGCAACTGAAAATTGAATTTGTAACAAATGATCGCTTTTGTACATTTTCTGTACGTGTTTGTACTTTTGTGTATTCAATTTTACAATGATTGTAGTGTTTCGTAAAAAAATCATAAAGGAACAATTTTATTGTCCCAGAGACAAATTCTAATAAAAAAATAGATGAACTACAATAATTACACAAAGCTCAAAGAAACTTGTGCACTTACTTCAGTAAGGACATATTTACAACGAAACCATTAGCATTCTATACGCAACTAGTTACGTTCAAGCAGAAAAAGCGCTGCAATATGTAAACGTGAGAAAGCTATTCCAAATTAAATAAAATTCAAGCGAAGTCAATTTTATGCTGAGTATTATTTTTTGCAGCCACTCATTACGCCAGGGCACGACACTGCACACATTAAAATTTGCAGAATGAGAAAATTTAAGCATATGATATGTGGCTGCTGTTTTTAAGAAATTCGGAAAATATACGTTGTTTTTAATACCCGTTTTCTATCTGAGTTTGACGTAATTAATGCAAGAATTTGCAAAAAATTTAATGTGAACAATCGGCAAGTTAAGTAGTGAAATGCACGAACAAACATACATAGACAGAAATAAGAAATATATATATATATATTGGCTTCTGTTAGTCCCAAAAGGATATAAGATAACTTTTTTAGCCTACTTACAGTTTTATTAAATGTTTATATTATGTTACATTAATTTAAATTAATGTACTTATAGATTACTTTTATTCCATTTGGCAATATCAGCGATAGTGCTGAGACACGAAAAGCGATCTATCTATTTTTAACCAAGAAAATTTCTTCTTTTCTCTTGGCAGACTCTAAATTCCCAGAACGTCAATCGTATGCACGGAGTGAGCCCGTCGTCGCGGCCATTTGTCTCCGAGCTGAGATGCAGGCTCGTTCAGCGCATTTACGATGGTCGGAGCAGCACACAGCTCTCTGGCTCGCATATATATCTCACAGTTGTCGGCGAACACAAGGTGTACTTCACAGTCTGTATGCTGTTTACTGACACCTTACTTCTGCTAAATGTATATGTATGACTTGCAGAAGTCATTACTAATACGAGTGACAAAAATAAAATGTGAGTGTGATTTCAATTACAATACTGCAAATGTTTATCGAAACTTTTTAACCGGCTCCAAAAATGGGAGAGAATTTTAATTCTTAGTGAATTTTTATTTACTTATGATTGTTGAGACTTCCTTCAGCATAAATTGTAAATTAATGCCTGAACAAGCTTGCCAAACCTCCAGGATAACCTTTCTAAATAGCCTTAGCCTACAATTTATTGAACCTACGCATCTAGCAAACATCAACTAGCGAACACATGTTTTTTCATAATTGGCCAAAAAAAGGTGTCGATTGCCCAAAAATAGAAATGAATATAATATTGTCAGGTTCAATGACGCGCGGGCGGTAGCCGGCAGCTTATCCGGGATTAGCTCAGCTCGCGGCGCCGTCATCCGGCACGGTAAACAAATCGGACCGGACCGAACCGGACGTTCGCCGTGTCCGGAAGCAAGCAGATTGTTATGATCAGCGTGAAGCAATTTCGGAATTTGGGTTTTGAAATTTGAATTTATTCCAAATTAGCCACTGCTCGCTTTCCTGGAAATTTTAGTATAAATGTCCTGTGAGCCGATGCTTTGCTGTGTGCAATATTTAATCGGAATGTGAGAATAGAGACTAAGCATTAGCAATGTTTTTGGTGGTGTTTCATTTTTTCTTATTAATTTCTTAGAAACACTTCACTGTAGTTATTTTTTCTTAAAAATTTAACCTTACTTTCCTTCACAGGTTTACGAATGGTTTACTCTGTTGTTATAGTATAAGCAAAATACAATATTGTAATCACCTAGCAATTTTTTTATCTGGTAAAGTTTACAAATCTACCTCGTCTGTCCTCGAGACTAACTAATTGGGAGATATCGAGTGTCGCCTGTTTAACTCGTGCCCAATTTCTGAAGGTAAACATCTCTGCTTTTGCAAAATAAGTTCTCGGAGCGATTCGGAAGGTAAAGTTATATCTTCAGGGTTCGCCGGACACCCTGAGGAGAAGGAGGTTTATACACCACAATCATGTATCCTGCAACATCTAACCTGTACTGAGACATTATAACTAGTTGTTCGCCGCGAACTTAGACCTCGCGAACAAAACAAATTATTGTGAATATTATTTTTATATTTTCCTTATTTTTAGCTGACTTTAGAAAATGAGAAAGTAAGTATAGTATAACTCGTCACAAAATTTGATATTTTCTATTTCTATCTTTATATTTACTATTTATGATAAGTTAATTTCAGTTCAGCTGTATAAATAACTAGTTTAAAAATATTTAATTACTTCATAACAAAATATATAACGTCTATATAAAAAAACTTTCGTGGGACTCGGGATACTAAAATATGAAGGTTTTCATTTCCTCAGTTGTAATCTCTGACCGAGCGGCGCACGGACTCCAAATACTTTTTTTGGAAATTGAATAAGATATTACATAAGTACCTTTTTTCCTTATAGATACCATGTGCAGCAAATAAACTTTACCAATCCAAACTCAATTAGTCAGATCGAAATAGGGCTACAAATATCCTCGAAAAGTTGGTAAATAAAATTAATTTGCTCACCAGGACAGGAATATCAGAAATCGTTAAATTCGCAATTTTCCAAATTGAAAACTAGAGTTAGCGCGTGCTATTGTAAGGAAGTTGTCCAGCAGCCGGCAGTCCGCGGGCCGAATTAACTTGGACAATGAGGAATATACTTCCCCGGTCTGTTTGAATAATGCGTCCACATTGTAACGTGCTGTTTACATTGAATTCCTTTTGTGAGTTACCATAATAATCTAGTTCGTGAAAAAAATATATCATTCTTGTTTAGCTTGACCCTTGGACGGAAATGCGCACAATTCGCCTGCATACAATTCAGTTAATATAGAGTAATTGCATTAAAAGCTAACTTTAAAATATTAAAAGGAAAGGAAATCGATGGTGAAATAATACCTAATTATATTTTCTTGAGATTTACTTACGAAACTATTTTGCCGACCAATCAGTATCAGCAATTTACAATGCTATTTTCATTATGTTAGCTATTTGCGTATAGTGTCAGTTGTACAAAAACATTTGTTAGAGAAAGTTAATTGCGGACACAACAGTTTAATTTTGTCATAAAATAACAACAGACACTTTTTTCAGGTTAGTCCCCCAAGTGGCCGCGCCCCAACCCGAACTCGCCTTTTAAATTATTACCGCTAGCAGTTTGAACGTGCCGTCACAAAGATCCGTATGAATAATGCGCAGATTTATTTTTACCCACAGCACGGAGGAGCTCCGCATTAATATGCAGCTAATCACAGACACACTATTAAGTAGATAGTTCATCTGAGTTTACATATTTTGAAAAAGTACTTTAGCAAGTCACATCGGTAAGATTGTGCTGACTCTGATAAAATAATTTTAAATAAGTTTAGATTATGGCTCAGTAATGAGGCGACTTTATCGATAAAATTAACTACATTTAAATGCTATGCGTACTTGTTATTTGAATAAACGAAAAGTTAATCTGGTGTCTCGGAAAGCAGGTATGTAATTGTCATTAGAACCTTTGCGTGATAATCTGGTGCAAAATCACAATAAAAAACCATCACAAAAATTGCACAACGCCGCACACTGGTTCGAAAATCGTATATGGTGGACTTAGGGATCAAAGTGCAGCTATCACGCTGATTTTTTTTTTACATACTCCTTTTAACAATAGCTTTGACTTTTGTTAATAAGGTTTTTGCTAAAAAGTGCATTTTCATATTTAAAAAAAATACTGTTTATTTTTTTGTATGGAGAAAAAGTAATAATCATAAAAATCTTTGAAATGGTAATACTGTTAGGCAGGGCGGCTAGTAGGCGTTATAGTCCGCACAATTCTCAACATTTTATACCTTGAAGTCATATTCATATGTCTGCCGCTTTGGCGTCCACAGCGCTTGGAAATTTTCCTTATTAAATATATAGGCATCATAAACTAAATTACCGTACCCATACTACGTGACCCGTTCAGAGGCGGATGGGGAGTCTTTTAAAATACCCGTACTTGATCATACGAAGGCTGGGGGGGAGGTCAGGATTACGATGAAATTTTTGATTGAGATGAAATTTCATACTATTAATGATGAAACGATTATCTTTTTAAAGCAAGACCTTTGCGACAAGCACACAAAATTTATACCGTGCGAGAATTTTATACATTAGATATTGACTATGTTGCCCAAGAAATATGAAGATATAGATGGTAGCCCTGAAAAGAGCTTTTGTAGAGCTCTGAAAAGAGCTGTTGTAAAGCTAAGAAATATGAAGATATATATGGTAGCCCTGAAAAGAGCTTTTGTAGAGCTCTGAAAAGAGCTTTTGTAGAGCTCTGAAAAGAGCTTTTGTAGAGCTCTGGAGAGAGCTGTTGTAAAGCTCTGAAAAGAGCTGTGATATTGTGCACACTAAAGAGATGATTATTCCAAAGGATTTGTCTTATCCACTGAAACTTCGTCGATCTCCATTTCTGCTTCTTCCTCTACCGCTGATTCTAATAAGTCAATAGCTTCTGAAAATAATTTTAATTTATTGAATTTTGCATACTTTGGCCTGATGTGTGATATATATGGATCCGAAGTTATTAAAAAGTTATGAAGAATGTCTTCATTATTCTGAATCCTTCCCATTTTCCGAGTGTGTTGCTCCCTTGTATTTCTAAATTCCTTATTTCTTGCTTCGGATGCTTCTTCCGACATTATTCCAATAGGCAGACAAGAGAAATGTCGGCAAATATCAGCCCCATGTATGAGCAGCTTGTGCACACTTGCTGGCATATTGTACCATGGATAGAGGTGTACAAAAAGTTCAGCTGTCTCTCTGCAATATTCCCGGAATTTCTCGATGTTGATGGCATTCCCAGAGGATATGACCTGCAAGATCACAGCGAAATGCCTAATGAGATTCTCATCAATCTTCGTAATCTGTGCACTCTTCTGGTATTCTCTGAAAAATTTTCTTGCAGTGTTGCCATCGTTCGTAGTTCCGAAGCCCTGTTTAACAATATCTATCAAGAGTCCCATCTGCTCTTTGAATTGTTGTTGCGTGAAATCCTTCCTTGCTTTCTTGAGGTTTTTATTTTCACCTCGTGCACACCACATCTCGAAGTCCATATTGTACGATATGTGCAATAGACACTCCATGCTTCTGATCCACATGTGAAGTGTAGAGAGTCCGTACTGGTACACCTCATCCCGAACTGGTCTTGAGAATACTTCTGGTAAGTTATTCATTTCACTGGGTTTTGCCAGACATATATTGCAAGTCGCTGCAGATGGAGTATCGGTGATGATTGTAGCTATCTTGCCATCAATCATCGTCATGTGCAGATCATGACTGATCTCGACTTCCCCGCATCTTGACACAGTCAGGTTTCGGATTTCTTCTTTCATCGCAGCTTCTTCTTGTTTGATGAATTCGCTGGTTTCCTTTGCGAACTGAAACTTCACTGGTCTACAGTAAAACGTGGAAGAAGGTTTTGGATTTTCCCAGATCAGCACATTGTCAGACTCAAGCTTTAATGGCACAAGACTCGTCATGAATACTGATGAATCATCGAAGTCAGGTTGCCCGCTTTTCTGTCTGTAATTACTTTGTGCTGAAGATCCGTCGAATCCCCATTTGCTGGTCATTTTTAGATGTCCATCTGGGAGATTTAGAGGTTCGCCAACAACTTGCAGGATCCTCTGTACAGTCAAATTCAGTAATGACTGCAATTTCACCTTTGCTCCATCTTCAGTTACTTCAATATCAGACGTATCCGGATAGCATTTCTTCTTAGCTTTCAACAGTTTGTAGTACGAAGGAAGCTGTGCAGAACCTTCGTAGTTTGTCAAGAAAGCCCTTAGCGTCAAATATCTCCATTTTGACAAATCCAGTGAAGTAGCAAGGGCCAAAGCTTGATCTTCCTCGAGAGTTTCCTTCTTCTCCTTGTGAAACAAATATGTTTGAACTTCGTGTGCTCGTTCTGGGTTTTTCATAAGGTGCCCAATCACTTGGGCAAGGTCGATTTTTCCTTCCGATTTCAGGTTAGAGACGAGAGCAAAAGACAACTCATCTGCTGTATAGTCAGTTAATGTACCTGACCGTCTTTTTTTTTGCTTGTTTCCCAGGTCAGAAAATGGTTTTCTGACCGGACTTTCTGTAGAAGTGCTCATATCCTTTGTAACAGAAGATGTGGATGGAGTGACGTAATCTGTAGGCTCTGGTAGCTGATTTTCTTCCTCTATGGTATCTTCAAAAATCTTCGCGAGATTCAGGTTATTGCACACAGGCCACTTGATTCTTTCCTCTAACCAGCCCATATGTTTATTCATAAATGTTTTCTGAGTTCTGTTTGCCGCGGTCCATCTGCGATTCAAGTTGACAGTGATGGATCTTGAAAACTTTAATATTTCTTCAGAATCTTGGTCACAAACACTGAGTGGAATACCAGCCAAAATCGCTTGATGGAGCCTTTTATAATCCTTGAGGTCGCCTTCTCGTAGAAATATGTAGAAGTCCAAGTTGGTTCCAAATCGAGTCATGGTATGTAGATGATAATAGAGCGTCACTGATTTTATGGAGATGTATCTTCTTCAACAGTTCAATTGGTAGTGATTTTTTTATCGTACGCGCCTCTTTTATATAATTTCTACCTGTTCATGCATCACACTTTGGACGAGATTACGGGCTCGACCAATGAGAGTCGAGTATTTTTTTAGTGGAGGGGATGGAAGAGCGCTATGGAATCTAAGTAGTATAATTTTCAGTGGAGGGGAGGGCTCTGGTAATCTGTCTGGCATTCAGTCACTTTTAATGTATGGTACTAAATAATAGACGTATAAGAATATTAAAAGTGGCCGAAGTTCTCTGTTGCATTTTTAATAATTTTTCTGTGACGATATATTATTAAAACATGCAAACATTTTTGTTTTGTCCATTTTTGTTTGAAATCTAGACAGTTTAACTAATATACTTGATCTACAAAATATAAAACAATGTTTCCTGTCTAGACTATTTTTATTATACTCGATCTAGAATATTTATATTTAATATATATATTATATTAATAAGATAAGGGAACGTACCCATACTACGTATAAAAGGATCCATTTTGTTATCCCCGCCCCTCCTCCTTTTCTGTGATCCTCTGATTCTCTCTGCGATATTGTGTACGTGATGATGAAATCCCCCCCCCCCCCTCCTATGATCAAGTGCGGTATTTTAAAAGACTGACCCATCCGCCTCTGAACGGGTCACGTAGTATGGGTACGGTAATTTAGTTTATGATGCCTATATATTTAATAAGGAAAATTTCCAAGCGCTGTGGACGCCAAAGCGGCAGACATATGAATATGACTTCAAGGTATAAAATGTTGAGAATTGTGCGGACTATAACGCCTACTAGCCGCCCTGCCTAACAGTATTACCATTTCAAAGATTTTTATGATTATTACTTTTTCTCCATACAAAAAAATAAACAGTATTTTTTTTAAATATGAAAATGCACTTTTTAGCAAAAACCTTATTAACAAAAGTCAAAGCTGTTAAAAGGAGTATGTAAAAAAAAAATCAGCGTGATAGCTGCACTTTGATCCCTAAGTCCACCATATACGATTTTCGAACCAGTGTGCGCCGCTAAAGAAGTTTTCACTTCAAAAATAAAACGACAAAAAAAAATAATTTTCAAAAAATAAGTTACTTTTTTGAGATAATATTATGAGATCGAGTTATTTACAAAGTAAGTTTGAGAAATCTATTTAAACATAAAGTCTATGCGATATAGTAGCTCAAATACCCGGTAACTGAGCCGGGAATGGCTGGGATTGTCTTTAGAAACTAGTTTAAAGACGACTACATTTATCCTACGAGCGAGGGTTAAGCTAATTGTCTTTGTGTGAAGTTTATACATAACTTGACCTGAAGTTAATCTAGAAATTTACACAAGAAATTTTCTCTTGCTAAAAATATTTTCCTGGATACGGACAGTCTCATTTAGCTTTGTCGGTCGCGAATATGAGCGCAGTAAATGAAGAGATAGTGACAAACAAACATCTGAGATGAGCCTCGTTCGATGAATGTAACGTGTTTGCGTCTCATTAGCTTTGAAGCAAAGGGTAGTGTGTGTAGTGAGTATAGCATTTCCGCTATCACGCGGGAACAGTTTTTGCCAGAAAAATCATTTCATTTAATATTCATATAATATGAAATAACGGTAAAAACTACCGTTTTTTTTATTTAGTTTTTCTTCAAAGTAAAAGAGATCTAATATATAAATACCATTTGTTATACAACTGCGCATTGAATATCTACCAAGATATGGAATTTCGGTTCCGAAGAAGAGTCCGCTGATAGAGCGTCAGATATCAGAATAGGGTTTATTTTTGTCCTTTGGTATGAAACCCTAAAAGTCACTTGGATGCTGGAAATTAAAATTTTTAACATAATTTGGACTATGTCATATTATAGTACTAATTTTATAAATTGTATTACGTTTTCCGCCTTCGTGTCCGCTATCGTAATCAGTGTAACACACGCGAGGCGTATTCCTATCACGTTTGAAGCTTTAATTGGCTTGTGTCACCGCGTCAAGGTGCTTGTTATCATTCACAAAGACTGACGCCAATCTTCATACGAAATATTATCAAAATAACACTCATTTTATAAGGCCTCTCAATTTTACGGATTTTGAAAAGTCTTTACAGATGATGACATTTTAATAATACCTATATTGAACTATAAATATATTGAACTGTATTTCGTTTCTTAGGAGCGAAAAATAAATTCTTTTCTGAAAGTGTTTTCAATTTGACTTCCCAAAGTTTTGTAGTAGTACCAAGTGTAAATTTGTTCAATTTTCTTACTGCACTTTAGATTAAACGGTGTACGTAGAGCTTACAAAGTTTTTATAATTTACGACAAGAATTCTCCTGTAACATAAGTTTCTAAGCGAGAATTGTTAAATATTGGTAACTGCCAGTAAGCTACCAGTCTACGTTTAGCTCGAGTGAGGAACGTCACAAGTGGTCACTGCCAGTCTGCGACTAGCTCGAGTGAGGAACGTCACAAGTGGTCACTGCCAGTCTGCGACTAGCTCGAGTGAGGAACGTCACAAGTGGTCACTGCCAGTCTGCGACTAGCTCGAGTGAGGAACGTCACATGTGGTCACTGCCAGTCTGCGACTAGCTCGAGTGAGGAACGTCACAAGTGGTCACTGCCAGTCTGCGACTAGCTCGAGTGAGGAACGTCACATGTGGTCACTGCCAGTCTGCGACTAGCTCGAGTGAGGAACGTCACATGTGGTCACTGCCAGTCTGCGACTAGCTCGAGTGAGGAACGTCACAAGTGGTCACTGCCAGTCTGCGACTAGCTCGAGTGAGGAATGTCACACGTGGTAATTGCGAGTTTTCCACATTATTAGATCTAGATACAGATTTTGTAAAACGTTTGTTTACTTGAACACACGGAGCTTTTTCTTCTGAACAGCGTTGTTAAATTCAATTCATTCGAAATAGCATGCAATCTGTTACTTTCAGGATTTCGTACAAAAAATCATCAAACGATTTCCTTACAGAATCACCAGTGTCTCTGTTCGTCCATCTGTCACAAACAATTTGCTCCAAATCTACTGGACCAAATAACGTTAAAAGTAAGATGTTGAAGTTCCTGTGACCCAAACACAAACGTGTAGCAGAGTAAATAAATATTTTCTCAACAGAAGATAATTTGCAGTTAAAAAATTTGCGGTTACAAGAAGTCATTCATATGGAGTAAATGCGCGTGACATCCCTGGCGTTGCTGATTGGTCCCTGATCTTTGAAACTACTGAGCCAAAAATTTTGAAAACATACGAAATATAGTTAATTGCGTGTAGATTACAGGAAAGTCTATAAGAATTCTATAACTTTACGTAACCCTCTCCCTTTCAACTCGCTGTTTTTTTTACATTAGATCATCACATTAGTCATCGTATATAGTCATCTCACACTAAATGTTGCATTGTCAAATCAACTGTCACTCTATCAAAGACTGTCTAAAGTTATTATTGAAACCATATCATTACTCCCCAGTGATATAATAGTAATGTTGATTCAGCAACCCGACCGCAGATCACAGTCCAATAAGCTATAACTAACTCCTCATCCGGCACTTCAACACGCTTCGGAGATCTTTACATCAATTAAAGGCCGCTGGGCTATTCTACAAATACATACCACAATTCAGTCAGAAATCTACTTTCGAATTTGTCTTCTGTAGTATTAATATTTAGTCGGCCCAACAATCCCTCAATATATATTTCTGTCATATAAGATTTTATCCCGTTTCTTTCCGTAACGTTGGAACTCAGATCAGCTTTCCTGCTTTATCTTCTCTATTTTGCACGGTCTGCGATTATTTGTATTTCCCAATGGATTTAAATAATATTAATGCAGTTAGAGCATAATATTGACTTGGTCTGTCCCGATTAATCTCCAGAATCAGCCGCCTGTTCGCTTCGCCAATTACCGCGTCTCGGAAGCTTGTGTTAGCTCTCGGGTCAATATTGGAATATGTTCGGCCCGATATAGATACATATGTCTTCGTGTAAATATTATGATGGAAGATTTTCAAATTAAATCGAATGAAAGTGAAGTGAAGAAAATGAAAATTTATCCATATATTAGTGGTAATTCAACTTTGTGTTGTTTACAGTTGGCAGATGGGAATAGAAGAAAAAAATGGTATGCCTATATTTATAAATCAATTATCTACCTCCGTATATCAAGGGTACAATAATTAAGATGACATTCGCGACATCATTTTTAACAAACACGTATATGCGGGTAAATGTGAAAGCCGCACGCGCTGCGCCCGGACGAGAGGCGTCGGACAACAGCACGTCTGACATAGCTAGACACTTCTTGTATTCTCACTAAAATATGCCACAGTCGATGTCATTTTCAAAAAAAATTCAAAATTATTTATTCAATTTAGGATGATATACATCACTTATTGTAGTCAAAAAATTACTTAAACTAAGTCTACTGCCGGCTTCCAAAGCGCAGGTGAAGAAGAAGCGGCGCAACAAACTTCACCGCAGCGTTTTCTCCAAGGACGTCAATTAACAAATATAGGTCTTATACATACTGTAGTTCTTCCTAGCTTTTACCCACAATTTTTCTTGTATAAATTGCACATTTGGCATTCTAAATTGTCCATACTAAAAACCTTCATTAAAGTAATGAGAAACCTTCATTAAAGACAAGTACGGGGATTTGATTTTAAAATACATTGAAACACTCGTTAGACAAATTCTGCAGCTCCACATTCCCCATGAGAGTGCAACGCTTTAATCCACTGCATAAAAACCTTATCGACTTAGCTACTACAATGGCTACGGCCCAAACACTTTGAAAGAGCGACTGAAATCCTGACAAATACTTGAAAATCCCAACAAATCCGAACGTCTGGTCCGACTAGTGTTTGCGGTGACTAGTATACCGTGTGGAGGAGAGCGGACGGTCAGCAAATCAGAGCACGGAGAGACAAATAGGGATTTGAATGTTTTGCGGTGAGCCAGTGTTTGTCTGATCGTTGTCTAGAAATTCTAGAATGCTATGAAAATAGCTGAAGCGGAAACGAACTCGCCATGCTGATTTTCTGTCAGGTTTGTATGATACAGAAGTTTCAGATATTACTGCGAGGTTGCTAGTGTACCAGTAACCCTGTGTGGAAGCTTTAAAGAAGCAAGACCTAATTACACTTCCAAGCTTTGATTACGAATCTTGTACGACGACGTATACTTCCGAGGTTTTGTTCTGCAAACATGTCAAGAGAAAGCAGGAAGTTATTCGAAAGGTCCTGAATAAGAGATGGCGACGCGTTCGCAGAACATGATTAATGGAGTCTCCGCTAGCCAGTTACAGATAACATCGCGGTAATTAGTCTGCGATATTCACGAGACGTCGCAAACACATTTTTCAGCCAAATTGGTTTCACCGCAAATAACTGATAGGCGGAAACAATTTCACATTTAGAGTTTACTAGCGGCCCGCCACGGGTTCGCACGGGTGCAATATTATGCGCATATAAACCTTCCTCTTGAATTAGGTATATTATTTAAAAAACTCTCATCAAAATCTGTTTCGTAGTTTTAAAAATACATAGGCACAGAGACGTGAGCAGTGACTTTGTTTTATATTATGTAGTGATATTATAAATAGCTGCACTCCGTGGTGTTGTCCGCGTAATAAAAAAAAATACTATGTTTTATGCACTTTGCCTTTTCACAATCTACTTTTTAAACATTGAGTATCAGACTTTTTGACGAAATCCTACGGGAATCGCGTACTTTCGAGATAAAACGTAGCCTGTATTAATCCAAAGTATCTGCTACGTCAATACATAACTTTATAAAAATTGGCTCAGCCAAGCGTAAAGAAGAACAATCATACTCACAAACTTTCGCCTTCAAAATATTAGTAGGTTTTTGCCTTTATAATTCTATATTCTGTTAATCCTCAGCTGAAGCTTTATGTCGTAAAATATACCTACTTAATTATAGAAAAATATGGTTGGGATATCTGCCTTGAGCTCTCAGCTTATACGTGAAAGCTCATTCGGCTGCCGAAGTTGACCGAGTGTGGTGCCACTGATGGCGTCACCAACTGATTTATTCAAAACCTACTATTGTTTCATCTATTATTCGAAGGTTGGTCTTACTCGTCTCAATGCATAACTTTCTAAACTAAGAATTGTGATATGGCGTGTAAATAGTGGTTGAAATTTCTCACGGGTTTAAATATAACGACGAAAGGCTTTATTGGGCGGAGAGTGTAAGACCGAACCACTAGAACTAACCAAAAAATATCCAGCACTGACCCTCAGATCTACCTTCCTTCTCGACTCTCTCCTCAACGAGATGTTGTCTTCAGTGGTGGCTGCTATCTCTGGCTGTTAAATGATGTCCCGGCACTTGGATAAAGTTCAGACACTGCAGTATACACACACAACTTTACAAAAGGCACATGGAGATGCCGTGCGAATCAAATATATGACAATAAACGCGAAACAATTATAAAATGAAAAAAGAAATTGAAGCTCGATGCAGCGCGAAAAACAATCAAGAAAAGAAAAAAAATATGGCGGGCGTTCTCCCACGCATCGAATTTTTACCGCGAAAAGCGACATCTGTCAAATTCCAGCAGAATCCTAATGCATGCCGGATAAAATCAATGGCGCTAGCAGCGGTCCGTAAATTAAAAAAATAACATAAATCGCAGCAGTCGCCATTTGTACCTTACAAATGGCGACTGCGTTACCAAATTCTGAATTATAACTGAAGAATTACATACATAAGGGATGCCTATTAACTAAAATAACTACATAACTAACTTATAAAAAAATAACAATTGACATATAACTATTATTATAATTAACTATTCATATATTTTAATGATAAACAATAAAGAGATATAATTATAATGAAATAAATAGTACAATAATACACATAATTAAATACAATACTTATTCTCAATATTATTAATTTAAAAAATAAATACGATGAATGAACGAAATACACATTATTCTCTATCTTGTTTTTCATAAAATAGATAGCAAAACAAATATATAGCCCTTCTCCCATTGCAGCGCCCGACAGGGTCCTTAATTGTTCCTTTATTTTGTAAATTATGACCTGTATACTGTACATTAAGGATGCAATAAATAATTTTAATTGAATTGAATTGAAAAATAAAGTATGCGCCAGTTAAACAATTTATTGTAACATAACATTAGAAAAATAATAATATTCATAATTATTTTTATCACATCACATCACATCACATCACATCACATCACATCATGATGAACACAAACAAAAATACCACAACAACAGATCAGCTGCTGCCAATAACGTTAGAGGCATTGAAATCAGCTATGAAGTGTGTTAGACAATGCCAACCTCCAGCGCTGAGGCCACACTAATCCTCGCTGCAAGAGTTATATCCGCGAATCGTTCTTCAGGTCTCGCAGGTCACTGACCCCGCTTAGATGACGAGTTTAGAAACAATGCAATTTCAAAACTTAAACGAGCAATTACTTCACTTCACTGAAAATATAATTTTTGCAGATAATTAACTTAGCTAAAGCATTTTATTAATCACATTTTCGTAGAGGCTTCATGGATTACAATTATAATTATGATATTTATTTTAAAAGATTTAAAACTACCTACTTGTGATCTCAAAATCTCGTAAGAGGGCCTACAATTAATCGAACGAGTCACATGACAATTTGGTATCTATTCTTAAAATATTGGGCCAAAAACTATGCTATTTCATAGTCTCTCAATTCGTTTGATAGGTATATAATTAACTTGACTGAGATCTACAAAAACGTTTTCCTTTTTTAATGAATGTTTGAACCATGTTTTTATCTGTGCCCGAACCATAAAGTAATTTAAAAAGAAGCTTGCTTTTTATTAAAATAAAACATTTTTAAATTTACAGAGTAGGTACATTGTGGCATAACTCGATTGGTAGCGAGCGCAGCCGCGGCGGGAAACGAGGTTAGAGGAGAGCCTCGGCGTTTGCGATCAAAGGTCTGAGTGCTCTCGGATAGAAAAGGATATTTTAAAATGTTGAAGCGATACATATTTTCTTTCAGGAATGCACTCCAAGGATTAAGTATCTGTAGGTTCATATTCCTTATTCCTGTACGAATTGCGAATTGCTGATGTTTTGCCTGCGATATATTCGTAAAATTTTGTTAACCTCCAATTCTTTATGTATATCACATACCTATCAGATTATCTACAATATTATAATTGCCGATAGTTTGTTATGTACCTATATATGTTTACTACGACATCATTTTGTAAGCGTTGCAACGTTCCAATGACATTATTTTTGGAACTAGAGTAATGAGTCTTCAATTAATAATCAAGCATTCAAATATCTTGTTAAAAAGTACAAAATCCAAAGTCAATTTAAAATCGTAATCGCGACCATCGCTATCTCGTGGCAAGTAGTCGCAATCGTTAATAACTTCACAGTTTGCCTGTGCTGTGCAGGATCTCCGCGATGTCCATCGGAAACACAGCAATCTCCACAAACCATCTCGACTGATCACTACAATGATGCTTGGCGGGACGCTGTTGCGGCATGCAGCGGAAAGCGCCGACGCATCAGCCTGAAAATTATATTTTTATGGAACTTTAATTCACCGTGTCTGTGATTGATTGAATGAACGTGGATTACGTATTTGCAGACAACTTCATAATGAATCCTGCCTTTGTATTAATGGGTCGCTTCGATTCCAAGAGACCTCAAATATTTTGACCTTGTTTCTTTTTCTTTATGCATGTTTAAATAATAGAATCATAGAAAACCTAAACTAAGAAAAAAACAGAAACTCTGAAAAAGAAGTTGACTGAAATTCTTAAGAATCCTGTTCGAATAAAAAGTCATCACTAATCTCCCCTCCATGTCCCCGCACTAATGCCTGTGAATAATATTTGATTACAATTTGATTACAAAAACATATTTAAATTTTTCAGCCGCGACCTCACAAAAGCTTATTGTTTAAGATTTGGCGAGTCACTCTGGGGTGCACTGCGGTTGGATACTAGCAGAGTTGCTGGTAATATAATAAGATAATTGAATTTAACGACATCTTGCGAAGTTTAGATCTTTTCAATCAGATTGTTGTCTTATAGGGCCAACAATCTGATTGAAAAGATCTATATTGTTTTGCAAAAACTTTTGATTAAATAAGACTAGGCAAATTCATAGGTTGTATATTTTTGTTCTGAATATTCATCTTCATTCCATGCGTCTTCCCATTATTTAGGTTCGTATTCTGATTATATAAACTATTAATACTTCAAATAGAGAACCTGCTTGCATTACGTGTAAAATCAACATCATACTTACCTACAGCATTTATATAAAACATATAAAAGTGCATTATTCGAGTACTCACTCAGTTCCGCCGCGGCGGTGACTCGGCGCGAACTCGCCTCAAAACGTTTTCATTTCTGAAGCAAAATTAATTGGTTTTTCAGCGGCGTGACACCGGACATTTTTTCCGGACGCTTTTTGCTCCGGACGATATTAATCTTTGACGAGTTGGTTATAAGGGCGGGTGAAATTGAATGGATGCCCCCAACTATGCCACGTATTCAATCGCAAATCTTATTTTTAGATTTCAGACGAATTAGGTTTTACTTGTTTATATAATTTATCTTTATGATATAATTACCTGATTACTAATCTTATCAACCTTTACCTTTAAGTTTTATTAAACAATAGTTGTATATTATACATTGACCTCAAAATACAGAAAAAATACCATATGTTAGTAGCTATAAACCTTAATGGTGTAACAATGAGAAAATGTTTATTAATTGTGTAGCTGGATATCTACAGACTGAAGATTTATAAATACAAATTCCTGTAGCTACATAATCTATTAAGATTATGTAACCGCCTAGCCAAACCTACTAGCTGACAATACCTTTTAGTAGCACCTATAAAGGATCGACGCCACGTCAAAATATAAACCAATCAACAACAATTTTTCTTAAGTCTATGGCTCTCAGTAATTTCAATATCGACTAGTCATCTGTGTTTATGACTACATTCTCTCCATCTTCTCTCGAGCGGGTCTTCCATGAATAACAAATTTATTGTTTCCTCCATTCCAACTCCGCGGAAATAGAATATTTTTAAATTCGCTGTTGCAAAGAATCCCAGTTATTACTCTCGCTCCCAGAGAATTATTCAGCAATTGGGATATTTTTTAATTTAGATTCTCTTCAGTTGAGATCTTCAAACCACAAAAAATCGATTAAGCCGTTTGGACTCACAAATGTGATTGAGCATGGGGACACACAGTCAATCATATTTAGTTTATGGTGCTACAGTATAAGTAGTAGCAGACAACATGCTGTGTCTAATATTATTCACAATTCAGAGATTTGAGACATTTGCTGAGACTAAACTTAAAAAATATTTCTTGAAAAGTTAGTATTCAATATTCGCAATCACGGATAGACAGGCACCAGTCAAATGATGTAATGAATCAAAACATGTTTTCCTTATGGAATAGACACATACAGTTCATACAGTTTCATAGTAGCCAACTTACCCTTGACCATGAAAATGATCATCGCTCGAAATTTCAAATAGGTACCTATGTGTCAGAAGTCCAGTCTTCGACTCAGCATCAAGGGAGGTGAATATAACGAATGAGATACGACAAAGAGACTTATTTTTCTTAAATTCTCTTTTAGTTATTATTTTCAAATAACGATGTCGGTACTGATGTTGGCTCATTCCATACAGACTGTAACAACCATATTATAAGAGTATTTAGTTAAGCAGAGCTTCGATACAAAACAATTTTATTAAATGTTATCTCCTAGTCACAAACGTCTGAAATCCTTTCAAATATATTTCTCGAAGGACGGAGGAGTCGACACAAAACTTTTTCTGCCAGATTCGCAAACAATAATCGAGGAATATCGTTTTATATTTATCTTACGCAATGTCTTTTACAAAGATCTAAAATGAATTTTAATGATCCAGGTGAGCAATGGAGTGGGTTATTCTTCATGTCTCATTGTACAGTAGTGGTGGACTCTTAAGCGTATCTACATGAAAGATTCGGTTTAAACTCACAACTAAGAACATTTCATGTTTTTTGGTGTCATACATTTATGTCGAGGTTTCTTTCAGCTCGAATCCAATCAAAGTTATTGTGTCTCGGAGCCGGCCTCTTGTCCAATCAAACATTTCACTTCGTTGCAGCTTGAAAAACTCAGATATCACACATAACTCAGAATCACGAGTACAGCAATGTATGTATGGTGTGGTAGGTATCACTACACTACCTAGTCTACAAATTAGACTTGAAGGAATCTGATAGGTTGAAAAATATGGTAGAGACATTAACCAAGCAGTGGAACAGTAAATTTTACCACATAATGGTTTTAAAAATATATAAAAATAATTTACTTCAAGCATTTTCCGTACAACGTTAGCAATACAAATATATAATTACGCATTTCAGCTTTAGTTTAATATCATTTAATTTATTATATATAGTCCAGATCGGATTAACATAATGATATACGGAGACAAAACGCCACAAAAAAATATCAAAGAAAAATTATTATATTCTCTGTGGCCTCTATTGTCTCTGACTAAGCTTGTGGAAACAAATATATTTTTACAACAAACCGGAACGATGTCTGGTAGATATAAGAGAGCGTGGGTTCGTTCGGAATCAGTCGCGGCTGAGTGACGGCGCGGCCCGAGCCTCAGTTTTCCTCATCGCCGATCGGTTCGCGCTGCTACTCAGCACAATTAGTCCGAGAGCTTGAAGATATTGATTTCCTTTTTTTTATATAGTACGTTCAAAGAATATTAAGGTATAGTGTTTTTAAACCAAGACTGATATAAAGTTTGCAATGCTCTACATAATGTTTACAATGTACACTTTCTATAATAAGAATTAGAAAGGGTAGATTGAAAGAAATCTTGGGGCAAGTATCCAGCTTGCGCATACTTGATTCATTTTGTCTTTGTTAAATGCCTCAGCCCTAAATATCAAAACATTTTCATGTCATTGACGGGAATGCAGGGCGCCGGCATGGCCCATTCGGATAAAATGTAGATTTACGAGTAGTATCAACTTTAAGATTTAAGGCATTTTGCCCATCCTATGTTCAGAAGGAAGATAACGCCCTGCGTGTTCAATATCTTTAAAATATTTTTCAGCCAGCAGACGCAAAACTCAATGGTATTGAATTCATGCGCAAACGAGATAGAGACAAAAGCTCTAGAATGGATAGCTTCATATTGTCCTTTTCTACCAAAATACTTATAGGTGCTTATGAGTAATTATGATATTGCTAATAAATACATTTTTAGAAAAGTAATAAATCATTAATTACTGTTATATCAGACAGACCAAACATTTTCCCGGTCCTCAATCCCCAGCTCCCGGGCTAGGCGCGCCCGCCAAGTCACCAGGGTATTTGTTTTTCTATTCGCCCCGCGAGGGACAAATATTTGCTCATGTATATTCTATTGTGTGAAGAAATTTAGGGTTTTGTGTGGATTTCCCTTGGAAACGAATCCTTCCACTTAAACCTTTTGAAATGGCCGCCATTGTCGGTTTGCGCAATTTTGTTAGCGCCGCCGAGACATCTCGTGAAATGTTTTCTGAGAGAATGCAAACCAGACACATCTAACTACATATCACAATTTGTTCGCAAGAGATTTTGATCCTTTATCTTTGATAGTGGAGAACTGTATTTTCACAACTTGTCTCCGCCATTCTAAACCAATCAATCGCAAAAAATAAATAAAATACACTTTTGATGAAGTGCGGTAACGTTGTTGTCCTCTTTTTTGGTTTTAAATAAACAAGTATATTTAAAATGTATTTGTTACACGTTTCACACGTGCGTTTTAACTTATTTTTGAAAATAATAATGAGATGAAAAAAATCTAGAATCGAGCGGGAATTGAACCCGCGCCCCTATCATCATGTCTGTTCGCGATAAAATAAAAAATCAAAATTAAAATTAAATCATTTATGCAGAAATTAGGCCTTCACAGGCACTTTTTCACGTCATATTCTAAGTTAAATGATATTTACCAAAGCTACAAACTACTAGCATTTCGGAACGACCACTGCTGAGAAGAAACTCATTCAAACAGTGTTGGTCTCTATTATGCCAGAAGGAGACCATTTTTTAAATATAAATTTATGTATAATTTTTTATTACTAATTAACAATGTAAATACACAATAAAGTACATGGTCAAAAGTTATACTGAAACATATTATGATTGTGATCAAGTGCTGGTGAAAGGAAAAAAATAAAAGATAAACTCAAAAGCTACGCTGCTGTTGTTGTATGGTTTTCACCAACACATATTGTGATTCTTGAAATCCCGAGCGAAGCCGGGACGTGCCGCTAGCAAATATAATACGAGCTTGCTAAAATAGTGTACTCGTATTCTTATTGCCTCCGAATAACAAACATTTCCCGCCAAAGTAGTCAATAGCCTGAGTGTGGGAGCGACACGAGCTGAAATAGGTCGAAGAACGTTAATCTACTTGTCGGGCCGCAATTAATTGAAGGAAAACCAGCTCCGTGTGTGCGAACTAGTTCCCCGAGCCCCGCGCCGCTGGAGCCAACTGAACATTCCGCGTGTTATTGTTTGCTCGCTCTTTGTTCCTCGTGATTAGGGTAGCTTTATTGATGTTATTACAGCTATTTTGGGAGATTATAGGTGCTATTTCGAAATATGACTAAACCAAACAATTGAAGTTTATTAGATATCGAACGTAATTTGACTGAATATCAGATAACTAATTATTAATCGTTCTTAAAAATAAAATATGTACGTTTGCATAATAATATGAATTGTTTTGAATGCAGCTCAAATGGCCGAACTAAAAATGTTCACAATTAACTTTATGCGGTAATTCCAATTTTGAAGTTAGAGAGATTCAGTTTGAGGAAGCAATAACACTGCATGTTGCCGGAGCACGGTGCGCGCCGGGACGGCAGGATCGCGCGCCGCGAATTATTCTCTAAAGGCTGAGTTGACCGACTACTTCCTAGACATTTATATTTTGTATAACTCATGATTTATTCATTCATCATAATTGGTCACAATTATACTCACGCTCAATATATATTAAGTATTCCCAACGACGATTAAGTATTCCCACAATTATACTCAATATATATTAAGTAATCCCAACGATCCCAACTAATATTATATGCAAAAGTAAATTTGTTTGTTTATTCAATCAATTTTGAAGTTCTATCTACTATTTTATGGCCGGCCTGACGTCAACCCTCTTTGGGTTGTTGCCTATCAACTGTTAAGGCTATGTATCCCTTAGTCGCCTTGTACAACATCCACGGGATGATATGGAGTGGTACTATTCTAGGGCGGGTCTACACACCACTAAATAATGTCACGGTTTAAATTAGTCAAAATTATGATGTTGTCATACAATTTGTGAAGCGAATGGAGATGACGCGTCGTCTATCTGTTAACATGTCGTGGTAAGCAGAGTTTACATTCACTATTCTGGAAATATTTAACCTTTCTGTTAGTTGGTGGATCCATGGTGGATGGCACCTGAATGTAATTCCGTGAAATGTGGATATGTTAGCGTCACCTTTTTACTATGAGCTTGTTCTTTCAATCAGCCTGCAACTGCCAACTCTAGTCCTTCTGCGTTTAAGCCTAGTGAATTACAGGTGAGGTATTTTGTATCATTTGGGTGTGTATGTTCTATTCACATTATTATATCATATAAGAAGAGCCGAGCTCTTTAAAACGAAACGTTTCATTAAAGTCTCCTGTCACTTCGGCCTTTTGTTTGAAGCGGAGAACTAAATCATATTTCGCAGCGTATTGGCTCGTCGTCCGTCCATCACCGGCTGGCAGATTTAGGAGAGCACTGGACTGAGCGATATTATTCAAATTGCTTGGTAATATCAACAAGAGCTCTCAAATCATTCATGATAAAAATGTACCTTACAGTACCGCACATTAATAAAAAAAACAAATTAATAGTGCGCTTTTAAATTGGAACTTGATACCTACATCGACAAATTCTATAAAGTAATATTAAATTTAACGAAAGAAGATAAATTTAACAATTACTTGAACTCTGTACTAAAAACTCTGTTAGAAAAAACCACGTGAATTTCTAAATAATTTCCTTAAGCTTTTTCCGAAACGAAGCGATTCTCAGGAATAATAAAATTCAAATTTATAGTATCTTATTATTATACATTCATAATAATAACATTTTATGACATCGCTTAATATCAACATGGAAATAACATAGAGGTAGAAGCATTTTAATATAACGGTTTGTGTTGGTGTAGCGCTAAATCATGGTGATATCAGCGGCGGCGGCGCTGACTGATTTATTGAGCACCGGCTCTGGGTTACGTTACATTGTGTGGATTCAATTATACAGCAAACGTCACTGCTGCATGTTTGAGTGGATGTTAGTTTCAGTGTACAGTTATACAGGTCCAATTTATAAAATCTCGAACCTAATGGAGTCTTACACATCATCAAATATTTGGTCATAATTGGAGTTACGAGTATAAGAGATTGTATTTTAAATGTTATAATTTTTTTCATATTACCTAAATAATATTTTCCTATTTGACGACAAAGGTTGAAAATAAATAAATAATTTGTATTCGTACGTTCTGAGTTGAGCTGAGCTCTCCAAATAAATTTATCTTCATACGGGTTAACCTTGTGCACCCTTGCCAGTTCAGACGAGACATTAGCAAATAATATTCTAGTTTATAGAACAATATTTCATTGATGTATTGTCTGTGCGAAGCAATGATTGAGATAACGAGATTCGCAATTTATGGCGCCAATTAACTTCGGTCGAGTGCCAGACGGTCACCCAGCATTGTTACTCAGGGCTCCACTCCGACAGACAAATGATAAGCCGATATCAAAACAGGCAATAGTATTATAATACAAGAAACAGGCCATAAACAACTACTAAGCAAGTAACTAGTAAGCCTTAGATATGATACTTTATATATTTTTGTCTCGAAAAACTCAATTGTATAATGAAATATTAAAAGCATATGTAGAGACATAATTAAGAGACTTCTATTATTATGTAAGTATGCCTTAGTATTCTTTGGTTGTGGATACTTCCACTGGCTCAGTGGCCTCAATGTGGATCTTGGCCTCCGAGACGAGAGAGCACCAGAGTCTTCTGTTCTGCGCTATAGTTGGCCAGTTGGCAGCTCCCACAGATCAGCATTCACGGTGTCGCTTCAGCGGTCTAGGGCGCCCGATTGGGCCGAGACTTGGCACTTTTCCGCTATAGGCTGGACGCAAACAATCCTCCTTCATTATTTCTAGATGAGCTAGCCAACGTGTTATAGATGGTCTTGATCTCTTATTAAAAATATTACGTTTGGTTAATTATTATTTTTTCATCAGCACTCGATCACAATCATAATATGATTCAATCCAAACCTTTTTATCATGTACTTACATTGATATATTACTGAGATAAAATTATATATAAATGTATATTTAAAAAATGGTAAGCCCTTCTGGCATGATAGGGACCAACACTGTATAAACGAGTTTCTTTCAGCATTTCTTCTCTGCAGTTGTGTTCCGAAATGCCAGTAGTTCGTAGCTTTGGTAAATGTTATTTCATTTAGAATATGACGTGAAAAAGTGCCTAATTTCTGAATGATTCGATTTTGATTTTGAGTAGTGTTGTATACAGCACGTGTGTGTATTATACTTAGTTTTCGTAACATTGTCGTAGCAATCTATTTTGTGTGGGTAATGTGTTGGCTGTAACCTGTTTTGAACACCTTATTGAATAGAAAAAGAAATCCTATAGCAGTTTGTAACTCTGCTGATAATATTTTTTTTACACAATTTTACATACTTAATTTACTCTATATGAACCAACGCTGTAAAACGCTAAGCTATGCTTAGAGTCCTGCTAGTTCCGAAGTGTTCACTTTCCATCGCTGAGAGCCTCATGAAGTTGCGCCTCGTTCCATTACACTCTATTAGCTCTCGGAGTTGCCGACACGCGACCTCGCGACCTGCTCTCACTCTCAACAAGTCTTTATTAATTTTACACTCGTTAGCCTCAGAGCCCGAGGTGATCGCACGATCCTCTTGAAACAAAGAAGCTACCACCCGTAACTAGAACTGTTTGTTTGTGGACAGTTCTATTATATATTTCATTTTAGTTACACGTGGACTGTTTTAACAAAACCCAGCTCAAAAGCATCTAAAGAGTACCAAAATCCTAGATTACTGTTAACATTTCTGTTTCTGTAACAATAAAGCTAAATGTATTTTGTATTAATACGTTTTATATTCGAGTTTTCTGAACTAAAGAAAATATTTGTTTACTCTAAAAACAGCATTTATTATCGAGCAGTGCCAAAAAAAAAGATAAGAAAGTTTATCTAGCATTAGAATGTCGTAGACTGCCGTGGAGCTTGTAGCTTCGTACCACATTTCGATTTATTTCAGTACAAATTATAATCAACAAATTATATTTCATTTTCCTGACACCATCCTAGGTCATCGAGGAGTTAAACACGATAACATAAGTTATTAATTCGCAGCCTCGTTTTTGACTTACTTTCGCAGCATGAATGGGCCTCATTAAAAATCCCCAAAAAAATTGGAACTTTTCCCCTTATTCAGCATCTTGGTAAAAGTCTTTGATTTTCGTAATCCGTCTTGATTTTACTACTATAATAATGTGTCGTGAAGTGACCGGCCAGCTCAGCTCGGCGCGGCTCTGTCGTCCGCGGATCGACCAACTCTCCTGGCAAACTCGGTCTCCGAAGACAATTAGATTCACTTAGCTTGGTGTTAATTATTTTCTCGTTTCGTCGCAAAATATTGTTTATTTTTAATTAAAGCGAGCGTCAAAAACAGAGTAAGAAATATTCTGAGAAATACGACAGTAGAGTGTTTGTGGATCAAAATCAATTTCAAGATTTTGTACCATAATGTTTGAGAAACCAATAAAATGAGTTATTATTTTTCCCCTTCTCTAGGCTATATGCATATTTCATTATTTTCAAAAACAATATTAAGCGTTACCTACCGAGTTAATATAAAGAAATTCAGTTATTCTCAAACATTGCGTCACTGTATTACACCACTTAGTTGCAAGAATACTTGTATCTCAAAACATGCATAGCAAGTGCATTGGAGCTGTGAACAATGTTGGCACAATCCAAATTGCTCCTTGCACTGAGATGTTAGCAGTTCCGACCCAAACACTCGCGACGGAACGTAACACGCGTCAGGCAGTCACGTGTGCTGTCAAATCTTGTTATGTCTCCATAGTTTCACTGTATGTATGGATCAATGTGCTTCAAAAATTTTAACACTACACAACGGCCCGTATGTAGTAATCATTACTTTAGGTACTTTGAGGAATTACCACAAAAAATATTGTTTCTATGTGTACTGCTATCTTCTAGACAATTTCCTTCATTCGAAGTCAAAATGGCAAGTACCCTGTAGATTTCGAATTTAAAGTAAAGTCAGAAAATTTTCAGAATAGCCATAATTTTTTACGATGCTATAAATTACTAACTATTGTATGTAATCCTCTACCTGCATTTCACGGGAAGGTTCACGGGAAGTGCCATATAGGTTTTGAGTTTCCTATATAGTCATAAAATTTGTAACATTTAATGGTATTTTTTTAAACGAGCTATAAATTACATAATTTCGGATCTTTCCTTTTATTTGCATTGTTAATTCCAAATTTCACGATTCTAGTTCAACGGGAAGTACTCTGTAGTTTTTAATTTTCAACATAAATGGTCATATAATAATTGAACGCGTTGACTAACAAGTTTTATTTTTCACAGCCTCAAGGGACTATCGACCCGGATAGTTAGTAGTTTGTAGCTTGTGAGAAATAACTATAAATATAAAAATGACGAGAAAAAGTGCCTGTGAAGGTCTAATTTCTGAATAAATGATTTGAATTTGAATTTTGATATTTAGAGTAATCCTATAAGGGTTCCATTTTGGCCTTTTGATTACGGAATCCTTAAAATAAAACTAAACTCTTAAACAACTTCAAATAAAATTAATACAAAATACCTAGTTAATATTACTTCGTAACCCTGATGTATTGAAAACTGGTTCCCAAGAAATCCGAAACCTGTCGGATTGTGGGTGACTTGCAGTTATTGTATGGAAGCGTTGTGACGTCCGACAGCAGCCATTCGGGCGTTGATTTATATTCCATTCGCGTGGCTCACAAAGGAGCAGGCTCGGCGTGACGCGGACGACACGGCGCGCGTCGACGCGGCGCTTCTGAAGACAACGGCAACACGACCATTGATAACTTCATGCATTCATTTTTTTACGAATAGAAGTAACTACGTTATATTATATCTTTCGTGAAAGAAAATTAAAATATGAAAAGTTTAACTTTTCTTTTGGGAACTTTCCGTTGTGGGAACTTAATCGCACATAATAACAGCGATGTAAACTTTATCGTGTACAACAATCAAATTTAAATAATTAAATACTACAAAATAAATAAGAACTGGGTAAGGATGTCCCACGTGGTCACTGGCGTAGAACCTGGACTACGCAGCAGTGGGTCGCGGACGGCTGCTCATGATGATAATGTAATAAACAAAAGTTACATAAAATAAAGCAATTATTAAATCTGTCTAGTAAATTTATGGAGTAATATGTACCGCATTATTTATATTTAGATGTATAAGTAAGCTTACATTTTACACCCACATAACATTCTCTTTTTGATCCAAAGGCTGAGTTGAGACATAATGCTTTGCGCATTAAGTCCGCCTATTGTACTGTTACAAACTATATATTTATAAATTTACAATTCCCAGTAGTTTTTGAGTTTCTCGCGAATAGATTCACAGTTTAATTTCATAATTGAGTTCAATAAATTATGAAATAACATTTATCATACTAATACACACGTACGTGCATGAGGGCGTTGGATATTCATTCAAATCAAATTTTGTTATTTGATACCAAGAATGACACCTTTCATACGGAAATCCTCAGGGTACGGAAGCAAAGCCCGGGCGGCAGCTGCTAATTAAAAGTTTTAGATCCTACTTCCATACGAATGTTATTAATGTGAGAGTTTGTTTGGATTAATTATAAATAGCAGTTATTTAATAAAGTCAAGAAGGGCATTCCTAGATGTAGTAAAAGATAAAGCAGGTGTCGTGTCGTAGGGAGGTGATCAATGGCCGAGGACAGAATTAGATGGAAAATGCTCCATCGACAAGAACAAAGTTCTTAAACTAATTGATAATGATTTAATAAAGTATCTCTTAGTATTGAACTTCCTAGCATCATTATGATGACATAGTATAAATAAAGTCGCTTCCCGCTGTCTGTCGACAGACTTTATTTTATTTATGCTTAAATCTATAAAACTACGAAACGTCATTCAAGAGAAAGGTTTATATGTGTAAAACATGCATAATATTGCGTAAGTTATATATCCGTGCAGAGCCGAAGCGGCCGCTAGTAAAATTATAAAAGATAATATAACATTTCAATAGTATACTTAAAATAGTTTTCCCGACAACCTGGGTACTGCAGGAGCGACTGTAGCGGAGACACGGCGTCACGCCGCGCGTAATCAATTGTATAATTTGTCGCGCGCTACGTGAGCTTCCATGTGACTCGTTCTTCCAGCCTGTAGGTAGATGATCTTCTTCAATAATCTTTCATAGATTAACGTCTTATGGCATAATACTTGGGTGCTAGCACCATCAATACCATTTTCATTCTGCAAAAACAGAGCAATCCTTGCTATAATGTTTTGAAAAGAAGGGAAGATAATTTTTCAAATATATCAATACTAGCGCCCCGTCAGGCTTCGCTCAGGTAAAATATACACCTAAACCTTCCTCAGGAATCACACTATCTATTGGTGAAAACCGTATGAAAATCCGTGCAGTAGTTTTTGAGTTTATCGCGAACAGACAAACAGACAGATGCGGCAGAGGACTTTG
Organism: Plodia interpunctella; assembly: GCF_027563975.2. Classification (NCBI taxonomy): domain Eukaryota; kingdom Metazoa; phylum Arthropoda; class Insecta; order Lepidoptera; family Pyralidae; genus Plodia; species Plodia interpunctella. Next base: position 8,219,503 of record NC_071314.1, read on the forward strand.
TTTATAATATGTAAGGATTTTAACTTTAGTCTATTTATATTTGAAAATAAACAAAAAAAAATCAGAATTTATATTAAAGAAGTACTTTGTAGAAAAGGCATATTATAACACTGATGATTATCGAACCGACAACAATGTTTGGTCCGAGCACTAATGTGCATAACAATTTATTGTATTTCGGTGTTAAAATTTCTGATTCATTCATTTACAATATATATTAGAAGCATTTTTTGGGCTGTCTGCTAACAAATTCAATTCCTATTGGTATTAATCATACAGTACTCATACGCATGGTCAGATCTTTATTCCTGTCCAAACTACTAACTTATTTTATAAATGTTGTAAAATTAAGCAAAAGTATTTTTGCTTATTTCAAACCACAACAGCAGCCAGAACACGAAGTTGTGATAGTCTGGGTTGTCATTGTCACGCGCAACCGCCGCCGCCGTCCGAACTCCGCAACTCGTGCGGCGGACGGAGCGCCACTCGCATTCATAGTCTACTCTCGGAAACTCGCCTTCTTCGGTTTGATTGTTACAACAGGAACCAATTTCCAACTTGATTCAGGATATTAATATGTAGATTTTACACTCAGTTTATGTTATACAACTTTTATTTACTTATGCTACTGTCAACATTTATTGTTATCGTTTTTAATAAGTTTTAAAAGATCTGAGTTGGGACCTATGGTTAGAGTAGAGTTAAATAGAGTCAAAATCAAAGCAAGCAAAATGACTGCACCTAAATTCGTTCAGTCATGATTTTGCTTCCATTCTCCGATGGATTCGTACTTTATATAATTACTTTGTCCAAAACATAATAAAATCTTGACATTTCTATCCTCAGGTCCAGTCTCGAGTTGGTGTTAGCCACGCAAGCAATATTAACGCGGAAGCCAGCCGGCAGAGCACTAATAGAGTGTGTTCTAGTGGCTAGTCTAGTGGCTGCCATTGTTCGTTCCGTACATTGCAAATGTAAAGGTTCGTAAAATATTTTGACGAGTTCACAGACACTTAACGCTACGTTTAGATATCGATAATGTTGAAGTACACGACATTTTCCGCGATAGCTTCCTGCGATGCCATTATCCAGGCAGCGATGTTCAATAACGTATTTGAAGTACATTACGCGCTCGGGCGGCGCCGCACAAAGCTATGGGGCTTGTTACATATACACCACAGATACACATACACCACACGCCTCAGTGATAGTAACATGCCACAAGCAGGAGGCGAGGTGCATTTCGCTTTTAATCATCCTGAAGCATTGGGATTTGTTATTTAAAATTATGAAATTATATTCATCGTCATAAACATTTTGGTTCAGACAATACATGCGACGGCGACGTAGAACAATGAGAGTTACTCTAGTCACAAGTCAAGTTTTTTTTTTACTAGACTAGCGACTAATTTGACTATTTTTCATTATGGTGTGGAAAAGTTAGTTATGTGAATTAATATGAGAGAAGTTCCTTTTAATATCAATAATCAAAACCTATAGAAAATAAGAGCAGCAGAAACAGAGCACAACGGAAGGTAGTAAATGGCTAATCAAATTTTTCAAAGTCCTAAGTATTTTCTCATGTCAGTTGATCCAGTGCGCGTATTTTGTTAATACAGTAAAACGCCGGGGCACACACGAGAGGAACTTGAAGCATCCACCCGCTTTTCAATAACGTCGGGTGAAGTGACGAGGTCGGTAACATGGCGACGCGCCAGCTAACCCGCGCTCCTCTCATTACCTACCCACGATACTTATAATGTGCACTAATTCTACATTCATAAAGTACAGATTCGTTTGGCAGCTTTCGACTCGGCTGTAATAAGCCTAAGCCACTCGTCGTAGCGCGTGAATAATACTTAATGTCAGCAACCACTTCATAACTCGCGGCGCGAGCTTTACACACCAGTGGAAATTTCGGTTAGTACTATTACAGAACATTGTTTACTATGAGCATTCACAAGAAAATTTATATGAATCTTTGAAACCCAGTTACAGAACTTAGAGCAATGCTCCATTGATACATGGCGTCACCACAGCACGCCCTTGTTTGCCATAGATTTTGACATTAACGTACATGTTAGTTAATATATGTAAAACTACATACTATATCTGCTTTGTCTGTCGGTCGGTCGGTCGGTCGGTCGGTCGGTCGGTCGGTCGGTCGGTCGGTCGGTCGGTCGGTCGGTCGGTCGGTCGGTCGGTCGGTCGGTCGGTCGGTCGGTCGGTCGGTCGGTCGGTCGGTCGGTCGGTCGGTCGGTCGGTCGGTCGGTCGGTCGGTCGGTCGGTCGGTCGGTCGGTCGGTCGGTCGGTCGGTCGGTCGGTCGGTCGGTCGGTCGGTCGGTCGGTCGGTCGGTCGGTCGGTCGGTCGGTCGGTCGGTCGGTCGGTCGGTCGGTCGGTCGGTCGGTCGGTCGGTCGGTCGGTCGGTCGGTCGGTCGGTCGGTCGGTCGGTCGGTCGGTCGGTCGGTCGGTCGGTCGGTCGGTCGGTCGGTCGGTCGGTCGGTCGGTCGGTCGGTCGGTCGGTCGGTCGGTCGGTCGGTCGGTCGGTCGGTCGGTCGGTCGGTCGGTCGGTCGGTCGGTCGGTCGGTCGGTCGGTCGGTCGGTCGGTCGGTCGGTCGGTCGGTCGGTCGGTCGGTCGGTCGGTCGGTCGGTCGGTCGGTCGGTCGGTCGGTCGGTCGGTCGGTCGGTCGGTCGGTCGGTCGGTCGGTCGGTCGGTCGGTCGGTCGGTCGGTCGGTCGGTCGGTCGGTCGGTCGGTCGGTCGGTCGGTCGGTCGGTCGGTCGGTCGGTCGGTCGGTCGGTCGGTCGGTCGGTCGGTCGGTCGGTCGGTCGGTCGGTCGGTCGGTCGGTCGGTCGGTCGGTCGGTCGGTCGGTCGGTCGGTCGGTCGGTCGGTCGGTCGGTCGGTCGGTCGGTCGGTCGGTCGGTCGGTCGGTCGGTCGGTCGGTCGGTCGGTCGGTCGGTCGGTCGGTCGGTCGGTCGGTCGGTCGGTCGGTCGGTCGGTCGGTCGGTCGGTCGGTCGGTCGGTCGGTCGGTCGGTCGGTCGGTCGGTCGGTCGGTCGGTCGGTCGGTCGGTCGGTCGGTCGGTCGGTCGGTCGGTCGGTCGGTCGGTCGGTCGGTCGGTCGGTCGGTCGGTCGGTCGGTCGGTCGGTCGGTCGGTCGGTCGGTCGGTCGGTCGGTCGGTCGGTCGGTCGGTCGGTCGGTCGGTCGGTCGGTCGGTCGGTCGGTCGGTCGGTCGGTCGGTCGGTCGGTCGGTCGGTCGGTCGGTCGGTCGGTCGGTCGGTCGGTCGGTCGGTCGGTCGGTCGGTCGGTCGGTCGGTCGGTCGGTCGGTCGGTCGGTCGGTCGGTCGGTCGGTCGGTCGGTCGGTCGGTCGGTCGGTCGGTCGGTCGGTCGGTCGGTCGGTCGGTCGGTCGGTCGGTCGGTCGGTCGGTCGGTCGGTCGGTCGGTCGGTCGGTCGGTCGGTCGGTCGGTCGGTCGGTCGGTCGGTCGGTCGGTCGGTCGGTCGGTCGGTCGGTCGGTCGGTCGGTCGGTCGGTCGGTCGGTCGGTCGGTCGGTCGGTCGGTCGGTCGGTCGGTCGGTCGGTCGGTCGGTCGGTCGGTCGGTCGGTCGGTCGGTCGGTCGGTCGGTCGGTCGGTCGGTCGGTCGGTCGGTCGGTCGGTCGGTCGGTCGGTCGGTCGGTTGGTTAGGTTAGGTTAGGTTAGGTTAGGTTCGCCTGGGGTGCTACTGTCAGGAAACCTCCACGTTGGCTCGATGATTTGAAGGTTTGCTTCTGTCACTTGATCTTTGATTCGGTGATAGCGGCGGCTGACAAGTTATTGGGCTGGTGCACCCTGGGCGACGGTTAATAACTCCCCGTTTAGGGGTCTTGTTAGCCGTTGGCAAATGTCCTGGCAACTGGTGGTGGGTTACCCATGTCGGGTAACCCAGGTTGGAGAGCCAATTGGCTCAGTGGCTGTGAGAGAAGGGGGCTAAGCCCTCTACTCTTACAGCCGTGGTAGGGGTCGCGGGGGAAGAGGAGGGGTTGGTATTACGGTGCGCCGCTCTCCCTATCCTCCGCGACCAGGCGCGGCCATGGCGCAAACATGGTGATCGGTGGGGCCGCAGAGGAGGAGGACTGCCGGTATTACGGTGCGCCGCTGTCCCTATCCTCTGCGGCCGAATGAGGCGCGGCCATGGCGCAGGCATGGTGGTCGGTGGGGCCGCAGAGGAGGAGGACTGCCGGTATTACGGTGCGCCGCTGTCCCTATCCTCTGCGGCCGAATAAGACGGAGAGCCGCTGCCTTCGGTCTGCTTCCGGACTGGATGGCGTGCGGCTCACCTTGGTGGTTGGGGGCGCGCCTGCGGGCGCCCCCCCTGAATCGGTGGGACAGAGGTCCCACCCGGCGGCAGGGGTCCTCCAGATGTCGGAGGGCCCCTGAGAGTGGAGAGTCCGGTCTCTGGTGAAAGAGACCGGCCAGTCGCTGAGGCGCCTTGTGCTAGTTAGATCCGAGGCGCCTCTTTGTAAAGCGGCCGATGGCATCCGCAGGGGTTTAGTGGGTAGTCTGGGCCGATTATCTGCCCAGGAGTCCCACACTCAGTGCGTAAATGCATTCCCCTGCGAAAACAAAAAAAAAAAAAAAAAGGTTAGGTTCGCCTTGTGCTAGTTAGATCCGAGGCGCCTCTTTGTAAAGCGGCCGATGGCATCCGCAGGGGTTTAGTGGGTAGTCTGGGCCGATTAGCTGCCCAGGAGTCCCACACTCAGTGCGTAAATGCATTCCCCTGCGAAAACAAAAAAAAAAAAAAAAGGTTAGGTTAGGTTAGGTTAGGTTGGGGTGCTACTGTCAGGAAACCTCCACGTTGGCTCGATGATTTGAAGGTTTGCTTCTGTCACTTGATCTTTGATTCGGTGATAGCGGCGGCTGACAAGTTATTGGGCTGGTGCACCCTGGGCGACGGTTAATAACTCCCCGTTTAGGGGTCTTGTTAGCCGTTGGCAAATGTCCTGGCAACTGGTGGTGGGTTACCCATGTCGGGTAACCCAGGTTGGAGAGCCAATTGGCTCAGTGGCTGTGAGAGAAGGGGGCTAAGCCCTCTACTCTTACAGCCGTGGTAGGGGTCGCGGGGGAGGAGGAGGGGTTGGTATTACGGTGCGCCGCTCTCCCCATCCTCCGCGACCAGGCGCGGCCATGGCGCAAACATGGTGGTTGGTGGGGCCGCAGAGGAGGAGGACTGCCGGTATTACGGTGCGCCGCTGTCCCTATCCTCTGCGGCCGAATGAGGCGCGGCCATGGCGCAGGCATGGTGGTCGGTGGGGCCGCAGAGGAGGAGGACTGCCGGTATTACGGTGCGCCGCTGTCCCTATCCTCTGCGGCCGAATAAGACGGAGAGCCGCTGCCTCCGGTCTGCTTCCGGACTGGATGGCGTGCGGCTCGCCTTGGTGGTTGGGGGCGCGCCTGCGGGCGCCCCCCCTGAATCGGTGGGACAGAGGTCCCACCCGGCGGCAGGGGTCCTCCAGATGTCGGAGGGCCCCTGAGAGTGGAGAGTCCGGTCTCTGGTAAAAGAGACCGGCCAGTCGCTGAGGCGCCTTGTGCTAGTTAGATCCGAGGCGCCTCTTTGTAAAGCGGCCGATGGCATCCGCAGGGGTTTAGTGGGTAGTCTGGGCCGTTTGCCCAGGAGTCCCACACTCAGTGCGTAAATGCATTCCCCTGCGAAAACAAAAAAAAAAAAAAAGGTTAGGTTAGGTTGGGGAGGGGTGCTACTGTCAGGAAACCTCCACGTTGGCTCGATGATTTGAAGGTTTGCTTCTGTCACTTGATCTTTGATTCGGTGATAGCGGCGGCTGACAAGTTATTGGGCTGGTGCACCCTGGGCGACGGTTAATAACTCCCCGTTTAGGGGTCTTGTTAGCCGTTGGCAAATGTCCTGGCAACTGGTGGTGGGTTACCCATGTCGGGTAACCCAGGTTGGAGAGCCAATTGGCTCAGTGGCTGTGAGAGAAGGGGGCTAAGCCCTCTACTCTTACAGCCGTGGTAGGGGTCGCGGGGGAGGAGGAGGGGTTGGTATTACGGTGCGCCGCTCTCCCCATCCTCCGCGACCAGGCGCGGCCATGGCGCAAACATGGTGGTTGGTGGGGCCGCAGAGGAGGAGGACTGCCGGTATTACGGTGCGCCGCTGTCCCTATCCTCTGCGGCCGAATGAGGCGCGGCCATGGCGCAGGCATGGTGGTCGGTGGGGCCGCAGAGGAGGAGGACTGCCGGTATTACGGTGCGCCGCTGTCCCTATCCTCTGCGGCCGAATAAGACGGAGAGCCGCTGCCTCCGGTCTGCTTCCGGACTGGATGGCGTGCGGCTCGCCTTGGTGGTTGGGGGCGCGCCTGCGGGCGCCCCCCCTGAATCGGTGGGACAGAGGTCCCACCCGGCGGCAGGGGTCCTCCAGATGTCGGAGGGCCCCTGAGAGTGGAGAGTCCGGTCTCTGGTGAAAGAGACCGGCCAGTCGCTGAGGCGCCTTGTGCTAGTTAGATCCGAGGCGCCTCTTTGTAAAGCGGCCGATGGCATCCGCAGGGGTTTAGTGGGTAGTCTGGGCCGTTTGCCCAGGAGTCCCACACTCAGTGCGTAAATGCATTCCCCTGCGAAAACAAAAAAAAAAAAAAAAAGGTTAGGTTGGGGAACCACCCCACAGTGCTTGCGTCCACGTCGCGTTCCCCGGGCAACGTCGCGTCCTAACCACCGTAACGGAGTGGTTAGGCCGACGGCTAAAGTGCACTGTGCAGAAGGAGCAATTTGCAATTGTGAAGAATGTCATCTAATGACCAAACCTTGAGGGACGCCCGCGGGCGTTTCCTGAAAAAAGGCCCTTCTCAGGGCCACCCAAAAGGCCCTTCTCAGGGCCACCCAAAAGGCCCTTCTCAGGGCCACCCAAAAGGCCCTTCTCAGGGCCACCCAAAAGGCCCTTCTCAGGGCCAAACAAAGGGAAGGGGGGAAATGGAATGTTCAGGGTCTGAACATTCCGCTGGGGAGGAAACGGACGGGAGTGGCCTCGCTGTGGGCCAAAAGAGGATGGGGAGCCTGATGGGAAGTGCGGGCTCCATCACCTCGCTGTCGGAGTCGGTGCTGGGCAACAAGCGCCTCTATTCTGAGGTGGCGACTGGTTCCGGCACCGACACTGAGGTCGGTGTGCCACGGGCACAGTCAGTGGCGAAGAGGGGCAAGGCCCGGGGTGCCTCGCACCTGACGAGGGCCCGGGCTGAGGCGAGGAGGAGTCGAGAGGAGGATGCCGAGGCTTCCTTCTCGGCCTCTCTGGGGGCTCGGGCCTTCCGGAGGGGAGGACCCCCGAGTGGTGGGGACGATGATGTGGTGGTGGCCCCCATTGATGCGCGGGACTTTGGGGCCATGGGTGCTGATGGACTCATGGCCACTGCGGTGGAGAGGCTGGGTATAATAACCAGCCTCGTCGGAAAGACTGCCGCCCTCAAGGGGGGCTTTAACTCCAAAATTATGCGGGCCTCCTCGGATATCAGGGATATCGTGGACACCCTGGTGGCGCGCAGCGAGTCGGACGAAGTTCGACGCCTTAAGGCCGATAATGGTCGCCTCCAAAGGGAGGTGGCCATTATGAAGGCTGAGGTCGCTGCGCTCCGCCGGGGGTTCGAGGAGGCTCGCCGTGAGGCTGCTCAGGCTGCGCGGACGGTGCAGCGGCAGGCTGCTCCAGTGGAGGATGAGCTGGAGCAGAGGATGGCCAGATTGATTGATGGCCGTCTGGCAGCGTTAGGACTGGCTGGGTGTCCTCGGAGTGCCACTCGTCCACCTCTGGCGGGTGACAACTCCGAAGTGGCGAGGGCTGCAAGGACGGCCATTGATCAGGCCTCCGGTCTGGGTCCGGCGCCGCGGCTTGAGCAGCCGGTGGTGGAGTTGGAGGTTCGGGCCCCTGCACGCCCGGCCTCTGAGAGGCGGGGTTGTAAGGGCGTAGGTGCTGGGGGAGTGACAGAGTGGGGGCCCTTCGGGCCGTCGACCTCAACAGCTGTGGTCGACGAATGCCCGGAGCTCCCCTGGGTCGAAGTCCGGGGGAGGAGGGGGAAGGGGAAGGGCGTGGGAAAGAAGTCCCAGCCCAAACCTGCGGAGCGACCGGCGGCGGCCCCAACAAAGGCCACTGCAACGGCGCCCAAGGCACCCCCCAGGGCGGCGCCAGCGAGGGCGGCCAAGCTGTCGGCCCCTAGCTCCTCGGCTGTAATTCTCAAGTTACAGCCGGAGGCAGCGCAAAAAGGGGCCACATACAGCTCCGCCCTCCTCAAGGCCGAGCAGGCGGTGAGCCTGGAGGGGCTAGGAATCGGCTCGCTTCGGATTCGCCCGAGTGCGACCGGGGCGAGGCTAATCGAGGTCTCTGGCCCTTCCAACTCAGACAAGGCAGATGCGCTTGCATCGGCCTTGAAGGCGGCCCTTTCCGGCGTCGCGGACGTTTCCAGGCCCGTCAAAACCGCGGACTTCCGCGTGACGGGCCTGAATGATGCGGCAACGGCATCGGTTAAAGGCTGCGGTCGCGCAAGCCGGGAGCTGCACGGAGGACCAGGTCTGGGTGGGTGAAATCCGCTCAGACTGGCGGGGCTCTGGCTCTGCCCTGATGCGCTGCCCGGTCACGACGGCTAAAAAGCTGATCGAGGCGGGCAGCCTCACGGTAGGCTGGAGTCGAGTGCAGCTCCGGCACCTGGAGGCGCGCCCCATGCACTGCTACAAGTGCATGGGGAAGGGGCACACCGCATCGCTGTGCCCCTCGCAGACGGACCGCAGCCGGCTCTGCTATAGGTGCGGGGAGGCAGGGCATTTGTCCGCCTCCTGCACAGCGGAGCCCCGCTGCGCGGTATGCCGCGACGCCGGCAAGCCGGCGGGCCACGTGATGGGGGGTAGGGCCTGCAACCCACCCCCGATCCGAGGGAAAGGGCCGTCCCCTCCTCCGCGCGAGGGAAGGCAAGGGGAGGCGCCAGTCGGCCAAATGGAGGAGTGATGGGGGTTACCTTCCTCCAGGCCAACCTCAACCACTCCGCTAGGGCGCAGGACCTCCTCCTGCAATCCATGGCGGAGTGGGATCTGGATGTCGCGGTGGTCGCGGAGCCGTACGCGGTTCCCTCCCTGCCCCACTGGGCGGGGGATCTGGATGGCCTCGTGGCCATCGTGGCTAGGCCTGGTGCCGCCCCTCCCCTCGCGATTAAGAAGAGAGGGAACGGCTTTGTGGTGGCGGTTCGGGGAGAGTACGCCATAATTGGTGTTTACTTCTCCCCGAACCGGGATTTGCCGGCCCTGGAGCGGTTCTTGGATGCTCTGGGGCCGGAGATAAGGCGGTTAGCGCCCCTAAAGGTCTTCGTGGCCGGTGACTTCAACGCCAAATCAACGGCGTGGGGGAACCCGGCCACGGAGCCCAAGGGGCGAAAGGTGGAAGAGTGGGCGCTGGCCGCGGGGCTGTCTCTCCTAAACAGGGGGACAGCCCACACGTGCGTGCGACGGACGGGCGGATCGGTGGTGGACCTGACGTTCGCCACCCCCTCCGCCGCGCGCTCCGTGTCGGACTGGAGGGTGGAAGGGGGGGTGGAGACACTCTCGGACCACTTGTATATTCGGTTCGAGGTGTCGGCCGCCCCCCAATGTCAGGCGGCATCATCGTCCCGGGTGCGCAGCCGGTTCCCGCGCTGGGCCCTTACGCGGCTTGACCGGGAGCTGGCGGAAGAGGCGGCCATCGTCGGCCGCTGGAGCCTCCCGCCTCTAGACGGAATGGGGGTGGACGATGCGGCTGACCGTCTCGGCGACGCTTTCACAGTGGTGTGCCGGGCGGCCATGCCAAGCGTAGGTCGAGCCCCCCCTAGGCGGGCGGTCTATTGGTGGTCGGCGGAGATTGCCGCCCTTCGCGTCGCCTGCAACGCGGCCCGAAGGGCCTATAGTCGAAGCAGGCGGCGCAGTCCCCGGGACGAGGAGAGGGATGGTCAGCTGTATGCGGTGTATGTGGAAAATCGCAAGGAGCTGCAGCTGGCCATCGGTCGGGCCAAGGAGGAAGCCTTCGAGGAGCTGGTGGAGGGTATCGAAAGAGACCCATGGGGCCGGCCGTATAAGTGGGCGCGAGACAAATTGCGCCCACAGGCGACCCCGCTAACGGAGACCCTTCAGCCAGCTCTGCTGGGGGAGATTGTCGGGGATCTATTCCCCGGCAATCCGCGAGGGTTTTCTCCTCCGAGGATGGCCCGACAGCCGCCTGACGCGGAGGGAGAAGAGATGGAGGCGGATCCGCCTCCCGTCACCGACGTCGAAATGGAGGTGGTCCTCGACCGCCTCCAGACAAGGAAGAGGGCACCGGGTCCAGACGGGGTGCACGGGAAAGTGCTTGCGCTGATTCTCGTGCACCTCGGGGAGGAGTTTCGGGGGCTGCTCAACCGCTGTCTGCGAGAGGGGCAGTTCCCGAAATTATGGAAGGAGGGCCGGCTCTGCCTTATTCCGAAGGGGAGCCGGCCCTTGGACTCGGCTTCGGCGGTGCGACCTCTGGTCCTGCTGAGCGAGGCTGGGAAGGCCCTAGAGAGCGTTGTGGCCTCTCGCCTCGTTCGGCATGTGGAGGAAGGCCCGGGACCGCGTCTCTCTGACGTGCAGTACGGATTCCGGGCCAAGAGGTCCACCATCGACGCCCTCAGGCGTCTGCGGTCGGTGACGGAGGAGGCGGATCGAGAAGGCGATGTGACCCTGGCGACGTCTTTAGACGTCGCCAACGCCTTCAACAGCATCCCGCACAGTGTAATACGGGAGGCACTCCGGTACTTTGGGGTGCCCTCGTACCTGCGGCGGCTGTTGGGGGTGTACCTGGAGGATCGTGTTGTCCTGTACGAGGACGGGGGGGGTCGTATGGTTCGGCGGAGCGTCGGATGCGGTGTGCCACAGGGGTCGATTCTCGGCCCTATCCTGTGGGACATCGCATACGATTGGGTCCTGCGGTGCCGGCTTCCCCCCGGGACGGGTGTCATCTGCTATGCGGATGACACTCTCTTCACGTCCCGGGGTGCGAACTTCGGTGAGGCGGCGCGGCTGGCCGAAACGGGCCTCGCCCTTTTGGTCGGCCGCATAGAGAGGCTGGGGCTTCGGGTCCGACTGGATAAGACCGAAGTCCTCCTCTTCCGCGGGGCCCGGACGCGAGGACCTCCCCCAGGGGCGCGCCTCCAGGTGGGTCATGAGGAGTTGAGGGTGAGTGCCCAGATGAAATACCTGGGCCTCATCCTCGACGGGAGATGGTCCTTTGTCCCCCACTTCCGAGAGCTGGGGCAAAGGATCGTCAGGACGGCTGCGTCGCTGGGCCGACTCCTGCCCAATCTGGGTGGGCCCAGCGACGCTGTACGGAAGCTGTACTCCGGCGTGTGCCGGAGTATGGCGATGTACGGCGCCCCCGTTTGGGTGGACGCCCTTGCCGCGGAGAATAAGCGCCTTCTCCGGCAGGCGCAGAAGGTGATCGCGGTAAGGGCGATACGGGGGTACCGTACCGTGGCGTACGCTGCGGCCACAGCCCTCGCGGGCGACCCGCCGTGGGAGTTGGTGGCGGAGGTGCTCGCCGAGGTTTACCACTTTGTGGCGAACAGGAGGGAAATCGGCGAGCACCCCTCGCCTGAGATAGTCCGGCGGGTCCGCTTGCGAGGGCAAGCGGAACTCATGCGGAGGTGGGAGGCAGACCTGGCGCGGGCAACGTACGGTGTACGCACAGTGGAGGCCCTGCGCCAGGTCCTGGAGAGATGGATGTTGAGGCGGCGCAAGCCTCTCACCTTCCGCATGACGCAGGTGCTCACCGGGCATGGCTGCTTCGGTGAGTACTTGCACCGCGTGGCCCAGCGGGAGACCGAGCCGGTCTGCCACGATTGTGGCGAGGCTCGGGACACTGCTCAACATGTTCTAGAGCAGTGTCCCAGGTGGAGTCGGCAGCGCCACGATCTGGTGGCAGTGCTCGGTGGAGTGGATCTGTCGCTCCCGAGTGTCGTCAATGCGATGCTCGGGAGTGACGGAGCCTGGGCGGCAGTGGCCTCCTTCTGTGAGACTGTTATGTCACAGAGGGAGGCCGAGGAAAGGAACCGCGAGGACCACCCCCTCGCGGAGCCGATCCGCAGAAGGCGGACGGGGGCGCGACGCAGGCGCTACCTTGCGCGCCTGCAGGCGCCCCCCTAAATCGGTGGGACTAGTCCCACCCGACGGCAGGGGTCCACCAGGTGTCGGTGGGCCCCTGAGAATGGTGAGTCCGGTCTCTGGCGAAAGAGACCGGCCAGTCGCTGAGGCGTCTTGTGTTAGATAGATCCGAGGCGCCTCCCTGTAAAGCGGCCGATGGCACCCGCAGGGGTTTAGTGGGTAGTCTGGGCTGGATAGCGGCCCAGGAGTCCCACACTCAGTGCGTAAATGCATTCCCCTGCGAAAACAAAAAAAAAAAAAAAAAAGGTTAGGTTAGGTTGGGGTGCTACTGTCAGGAAACCTCCACGTTGGCTCGATGATTTGAAGGTTTGCTTCTGTCACTTGATCTTTGATTCGGTGATAGCGGCGGCTGACAAGTTATTGGGCTGGTGCACCCTGGGCGACGGTTAATAACTCCCCGTTTAGGGGTCTTGTTAGCCGTTGGCAAATGTCCTGGCAACTGGTGGTGGGTTACCCATGTCGGGTAACCCAGGTTGGAGAGCCAATTGGCTCAGTGGCTGTGAGAGAAGGGGGCTAAGCCCCCTACTCTTACAGCCGTGGTAGGGGTCGCGGGGGAGGAGGAGGGGTTGGTATTACGGTGCGCCGCTCTCCCCATCCTCCGCGACCAGGCGCGGCCATGGCGCAAACATGGTGGTCGGTGGGGCCGCAGAGGAGGAGGACTGCCGGTATTACGGTGCGCCGCTGTCCCTATCCTCTGCGGCCGAATGAGGCGCGGCCATGGCGCAGGCATGGTGGTCGGTGGGGCCGCAGAGGAGGAGGACTGCCGGTATTACGGTGCGCCGCTGTCCCTATCCTCTGCGGCCGAATAAGACGGAGAGCCGCTGCCTCCGGTCTGCTTCCGGACTGGATGGCGTGCGGCTCGCCTTGGTGGTTGGGGGCGCGCCTGCGGGCGCCCCCCCTGAATCGGTGGGACAGAGGTCCCACCCGGCGGCAGGGGTCCTCCAGATGTCGGAGGGCCCCTGAGAGTGGAGAGTCCGGTCTCTGGTGAAAGAGACCGGCCAGTCGCTGAGGCGCCTTGTGCTAGTTAGATCCGAGGCGCCTCTTTGTAAAGCGGCCGATGGCATCCGCAGGGGTTTAGTGGGTAGTCTGGGCCGATTATCTGCCCAGGAGTCCCACACTCAGTGCGTAAATGCATTCCCCTGCGAAAACAAAAAAAAAAAAAAAAAAGGTTGGGGTGCTACTGTCAGGAAACCTCCACGTTGGCTCGATGATTTGAAGGTTTGCTTCTGTCACTTGATCTTTGATTCGGTGATAGCGGCGGCTGACAAGTTATTGGGCTGGTGCACCCTGGGCGACGGTTAATAACTCCCCGTTTAGGGGTCTTGTTAGCCGTTGGCAAATGTCCTGGCAACTGGTGGTGGGTTACCCATGTCGGGTAACCCAGGTTGGAGAGCCAATTGGCTCAGTGGCTGTGAGAGAAGGGGGCTAAGCCCTCTACTCTTACAGCCGTGGTAGGGGTCGCGGGGGAGGAGGAGGGGTTGGTATTACGGTGCGCCGCTCTCCCTATCCTCCGCGACCAGGCGCGGCCATGGCGCAAACATGGTGGTCGGTGGGGCCGCAGAGGAGGAGGACTGCCGGTATTACGGTGCGCCGCTGTCCCTATCCTCTGCGGCCGAATGAGGCGCGGCCATGGCGCAGGCATGGTGGTCGGTGGGGCCGCAGAGGAGGAGGACTGCCGGTATTACGGTGCGCCGCTGTCCCTATCCTCTGCGGCCGAATAAGACGGAGAGCCGCTGCCTCCGGTCTGCTTCCGGACTGGATGGCGTGCGGCTCGCCTTGGTGGTTGGGGGCGCGCCTGCGGGCGCCCCCCCTGAATCGGTGGGACAAGGGTCCCACCCGGCGGCAGGGGTCCTTCAGATGTCGGAGGGCCCCTGAGAGTGGAGAGTCCGGTCTCTGGTGATAGAGACCGGCCAGTCGCTGAGGCGCCTTGTGCTAGTTAAATCCGAGGCGCCTCTTTGTAAAGCGGCCGATGGCATCCGCAGGGGTTTAGTGGGTAGTCTGGGCCGTTTGCCCAGGAGTCCCACACTCAGTGCGTAAATGCATTCCCCTGCGAAAACAAAAAAAAAAAAAAACAAAAAAAAAAAAAAAGGTTAGGTTAGGTTGTCCTGGGGAACCACCCCACAGTGCTTGCGTCCACGTCGCGTTCCCCGGGCAACGTCGCGTCCTAACCACCGTAACGGAGTGGTTAGGCCGACGGCTAAAGTGCACTGTGCAGAAGGAGCAATTTGCAATTGTGAAGAATGTCATCTAATGACCAAACCTTGAGGGACGCCCGCGGGCGTTTCCTGAAAAAAGGCCCTTCTCAGGGCCACCCAAAAGGCCCTTCTCAGGGCCACCCAAAAGGCCCTTCTCAGGGCCACCCAAAAGGCCCTTCTCAGGGCCACCCAAAAGGCCCTTCTCAGGGCCAAACAAAGGGAAGGGGGGAAATGGAATGTTCAGGGTCTGAACATTCCGCTGGGGAGGAAACGGACGGGAGTGGCCTCGCTGTGGGCCAAAAGAGGATGGGGAGCCTGATGGGAAGTGCGGGCTCCATCACCTCGCTGTCGGAGTCGGTGCTGGGCAACAAGCGCCTCTATTCTGAGGTGGCGACTGGTTCCGGCACCGACACTGAGGTCGGTGTGCCACGGGCACAGTCAGTGGCGAAGAGGGGCAAGGCCCGGGGTGCCTCGCACCTGACGAGGGCCCGGGCTGAGGCGAGGAGGAGTCGAGAGGAGGATGCCGAGGCTTCCTTCTCGGCCTCTCTGGGGGCTCGGGCCTTCCGGAGGGGAGGACCCCCGAGTGGTGGGGACGATGATGTGGTGGTGGCCCCCATTGATGCGCGGGACTTTGGGGCCATGGGTGCTGATGGACTCATGGCCACTGCGGTGGAGAGGCTGGGTATAATAACCAGCCTCGTCGGAAAGACTGCCGCCCTCAAGGGGGGCTTTAACTCCAAAATTATGCGGGCCTCCTCGGATATCAGGGATATCGTGGACACCCTGGTGGCGCGCAGCGAGTCGGACGAAGTTCGACGCCTTAAGGCCGATAATGGTCGCCTCCAAAGGGAGGTGGCCATTATGAAGGCTGAGGTCGCTGCGCTCCGCCGGGGGTTCGAGGAGGCTCGCCGTGAGGCTGCTCAGGCTGCGCGGACGGTGCAGCGGCAGGCTGCTCCAGTGGAGGATGAGCTGGAGCAGAGGATGGCCAGATTGATTGATGGCCGTCTGGCAGCGTTAGGACTGGCTGGGTGTCCTCGGAGTGCCACTCGTCCACCTCTGGCGGGTGACAACTCCGAAGTGGCGAGGGCTGCAAGGACGGCCATTGATCAGGCCTCCGGTCTGGGTCCGGCGCCGCGGCTTGAGCAGCCGGTGGTGGAGTTGGAGGTTCGGGCCCCTGCACGCCCGGCCTCTGAGAGGCGGGGTTGTAAGGGCGTAGGTGCTGGGGGAGTGACAGAGTGGGGGCCCTTCGGGCCGTCGACCTCAACAGCTGTGGTCGACGAATGCCCGGAGCTCCCCTGGGTCGAAGTCCGGGGGAGGAGGGGGAAGGGGAAGGGCGTGGGAAAGAAGTCCCAGCCCAAACCTGCGGAGCGACCGGCGGCGGCCCCAACAAAGGCCACTGCAACGGCGCCCAAGGCACCCCCCAGGGCGGCGCCAGCGAGGGCGGCCAAGCTGTCGGCCCCTAGCTCCTCGGCTGTAATTCTCAAGTTACAGCCGGAGGCAGCGCAAAAAGGGGCCACATACAGCTCCGCCCTCCTCAAGGCCGAGCAGGCGGTGAGCCTGGAGGGGCTAGGAATCGGCTCGCTTCGGATTCGCCCGAGTGCGACCGGGGCGAGGCTAATCGAGGTCTCTGGCCCTTCCAACTCAGACAAGGCAGATGCGCTTGCATCGGCCTTGAAGGCGGCCCTTTCCGGCGTCGCGGACGTTTCCAGGCCCGTCAAAACCGCGGACTTCCGCGTGACGGGCCTGAATGATGCGGCAACGGCGCAGCGGATAAAGGCTGCGGTCGCGCAAGCCGGGAGCTGCACGGAGGACCAGGTCTGGGTGGGTGAAATCCGCTCAGACTGGCGGGGCTCTGGCTCTGCCCTGATGCGCTGCCCGGTCACGACGGCTAAAAAGCTGATCGAGGCGGGCAGCCTCACGGTAGGCTGGAGTCGAGTGCAGCTCCGGCACCTGGAGGCGCGCCCCATGCACTGCTACAAGTGCATGGGGAAGGGGCACACCGCATCGCTGTGCCCCTCGCAGACGGACCGCAGCCGGCTCTGCTATAGGTGCGGGGAGGCAGGGCATTTGTCCGCCTCCTGCACAGCGGAGCCCCGCTGCGCGG
Organism: Plodia interpunctella; assembly: GCF_027563975.2. Lineage (NCBI taxonomy): Eukaryota > Metazoa > Arthropoda > Insecta > Lepidoptera > Pyralidae > Plodia > Plodia interpunctella. Next base: position 8,235,967 of record NC_071314.1, read on the forward strand.
TATGCCGCGACGCCGGCAAGCCGGCGGGCCACGTGATGGGGGGTAGGGCCTGCAACCCACCCCCGATCCGAGGGAAAGGGCCGTCCCCTCCTCCGCGCGAGGGAAGGCAAGGGGAGGCGCCAGTCGGCCAAATGGAGGAGTGATGGGGGTTACCTTCCTCCAGGCCAACCTCAACCACTCCGCTAGGGCGCAGGACCTCCTCCTGCAATCCATGGCGGAGTGGGATCTGGATGTCGCGGTGGTCGCGGAGCCGTACGCGGTTCCCTCCCTGCCCCACTGGGCGGGGGATCTGGATGGCCTCGTGGCCATCGTGGCTAGGCCTGGTGCCGCCCCTCCCCTCGCGATTAAGAAGAGAGGGAACGGCTTTGTGGTGGCGGTTCGGGGAGAGTACGCCATAATTGGTGTTTACTTCTCCCCGAACCGGGATTTGCCGGCCCTGGAGCGGTTCTTGGATGCTCTGGGGCCGGAGATAAGGCGGTTAGCGCCCCTAAAGGTCTTCGTGGCCGGTGACTTCAACGCCAAATCAACGGCGTGGGGGAACCCGGCCACGGAGCCCAAGGGGCGAAAGGTGGAAGAGTGGGCGCTGGCCGCGGGGCTGTCTCTCCTAAACAGGGGGACAGCCCACACGTGCGTGCGACGGACGGGCGGATCGGTGGTGGACCTGACGTTCGCCACCCCCTCCGCCGCGCGCTCCGTGTCGGACTGGAGGGTGGAAGGGGGGGTGGAGACACTCTCGGACCACTTGTATATTCGGTTCGAGGTGTCGGCCGCCCCCCAATGTCAGGCGGCATCATCGTCCCGGGTGCGCAGCCGGTTCCCGCGCTGGGCCCTTACGCGGCTTGACCGGGAGCTGGCGGAAGAGGCGGCCATCGTCGGCCGCTGGAGCCTCCCGCCTCTAGACGGAATGGGGGTGGACGATGCGGCTGACCGTCTCGGCGACGCTTTCACAGTGGTGTGCCGGGCGGCCATGCCAAGCGTAGGTCGAGCCCCCCCTAGGCGGGCGGTCTATTGGTGGTCGGCGGAGATTGCCGCCCTTCGCGTCGCCTGCAACGCGGCCCGAAGGGCCTATAGTCGAAGCAGGCGGCGCAGTCCCCGGGACGAGGAGAGGGATGGTCAGCTGTATGCGGTGTATGTGGAAAATCGCAAGGAGCTGCAGCTGGCCATCGGTCGGGCCAAGGAGGAAGCCTTCGAGGAGCTGGTGGAGGGTATCGAAAGAGACCCATGGGGCCGGCCGTATAAGTGGGCGCGAGACAAATTGCGCCCACAGGCGACCCCGCTAACGGAGACCCTTCAGCCAGCTCTGCTGGGGGAGATTGTCGGGGATCTATTCCCCGGCAATCCGCGAGGGTTTTCTCCTCCGAGGATGGCCCGACAGCCGCCTGACGCGGAGGGAGAAGAGATGGAGGCGGATCCGCCTCCCGTCACCGACGTCGAAATGGAGGTGGTCCTCGACCGCCTCCAGACAAGGAAGAGGGCACCGGGTCCAGACGGGGTGCACGGGAAAGTGCTTGCGCTGATTCTCGTGCACCTCGGGGAGGAGTTTCGGGGGCTGCTCAACCGCTGTCTGCGAGAGGGGCAGTTCCCGAAATTATGGAAGGAGGGCCGGCTCTGCCTTATTCCGAAGGGGAGCCGGCCCTTGGACTCGGCTTCGGCGGTGCGACCTCTGGTCCTGCTGAGCGAGGCTGGGAAGGCCCTAGAGAGCGTTGTGGCCTCTCGCCTCGTTCGGCATGTGGAGGAAGGCCCGGGACCGCGTCTCTCTGACGTGCAGTACGGATTCCGGGCCAAGAGGTCCACCATCGACGCCCTCAGGCGTCTGCGGTCGGTGACGGAGGAGGCGGATCGAGAAGGCGATGTGACCCTGGCGACGTCTTTAGACGTCGCCAACGCCTTCAACAGCATCCCGCACAGTGTAATACGGGAGGCACTCCGGTACTTTGGGGTGCCCTCGTACCTGCGGCGGCTGTTGGGGGTGTACCTGGAGGATCGTGTTGTCCTGTACGAGGACGGGGGGGGTCGTATGGTTCGGCGGAGCGTCGGATGCGGTGTGCCACAGGGGTCGATTCTCGGCCCTATCCTGTGGGACATCGCATACGATTGGGTCCTGCGGTGCCGGCTTCCCCCCGGGACGGGTGTCATCTGCTATGCGGATGACACTCTCTTCACGTCCCGGGGTGCGAACTTCGGTGAGGCGGCGCGGCTGGCCGAAACGGGCCTCGCCCTTTTGGTCGGCCGCATAGAGAGGCTGGGGCTTCGGGTCCGACTGGATAAGACCGAAGTCCTCCTCTTCCGCGGGGCCCGGACGCGAGGACCTCCCCCAGGGGCGCGCCTCCAGGTGGGTCATGAGGAGTTGAGGGTGAGTGCCCAGATGAAATACCTGGGCCTCATCCTCGACGGGAGATGGTCCTTTGTCCCCCACTTCCGAGAGCTGGGGCAAAGGATCGTCAGGACGGCTGCGTCGCTGGGCCGACTCCTGCCCAATCTGGGTGGGCCCAGCGACGCTGTACGGAAGCTGTACTCCGGCGTGTGCCGGAGTATGGCGATGTACGGCGCCCCCGTTTGGGTGGACGCCCTTGCCGCGGAGAATAAGCGCCTTCTCCGGCAGGCGCAGAAGGTGATCGCGGTAAGGGCGATACGGGGGTACCGTACCGTGGCGTACGCTGCGGCCACAGCCCTCGCGGGCGACCCGCCGTGGGAGTTGGTGGCGGAGGTGCTCGCCGAGGTTTACCACTTTGTGGCGAACAGGAGGGAAATCGGCGAGCACCCCTCGCCTGAGATAGTCCGGCGGGTCCGCTTGCGAGGGCAAGCGGAACTCATGCGGAGGTGGGAGGCAGACCTGGCGCGGGCAACGTACGGTGTACGCACAGTGGAGGCCCTGCGCCAGGTCCTGGAGAGATGGATGTTGAGGCGGCGCAAGCCTCTCACCTTCCGCATGACGCAGGTGCTCACCGGGCATGGCTGCTTCGGTGAGTACTTGCACCGCGTGGCCCAGCGGGAGACCGAGCCGGTCTGCCACGATTGTGGCGAGGCTCGGGACACTGCTCAACATGTTCTAGAGCAGTGTCCCAGGTGGAGTCGGCAGCGCCACGATCTGGTGGCAGTGCTCGGTGGAGTGGATCTGTCGCTCCCGAGTGTCGTCAATGCGATGCTCGGGAGTGACGGAGCCTGGGCGGCAGTGGCCTCCTTCTGTGAGACTGTTATGTCACAGAGGGAGGCCGAGGAAAGGAACCGCGAGGACCACCCCCTCGCGGAGCCGATCCGCAGAAGGCGGACGGGGGCGCGACGCAGGCGCTACCTTGCGCGCCTGCAGGCGCCCCCCTAAATCGGTGGGACTAGTCCCACCCGACGGCAGGGGTCCACCAGGTGTCGGTGGGCCCCTGAGAATGGTGAGTCCGGTCTCTGGCGAAAGAGACCGGCCAGTCGCTGAGGCGTCTTGTGTTAGATAGATCCGAGGCGCCTCCCTGTAAAGCGGCCGATGGCACCCGCAGGGGTTTAGTGGGTAGTCTGGGCTGGATAGCGGCCCAGGAGTCCCACACTCAGTGCGTAAATGCATTCCCCTGCGAAAACAAAAAAAAAAAAAAAAAAGGTTAGGTTAGGTTGGGGTGCTACTGTCAGGAAACCTCCACGTTGGCTCGATGATTTGAAGGTTTGCTTCTGTCACTTGATCTTTGATTCGGTGATAGCGGCGGCTGACAAGTTATTGGGCTGGTGCACCCTGGGCGACGGTTAATAACTCCCCGTTTAGGGGTCTTGTTAGCCGTTGGCAAATGTCCTGGCAACTGGTGGTGGGTTACCCATGTCGGGTAACCCAGGTTGGAGAGCCAATTGGCTCAGTGGCTGTGAGAGAAGGGGGCTAAGCCCCCTACTCTTACAGCCGTGGTAGGGGTCGCGGGGGAGGAGGAGGGGTTGGTATTACGGTGCGCCGCTCTCCCCATCCTCCGCGACCAGGCGCGGCCATGGCGCAAACATGGTGGTCGGTGGGGCCGCAGAGGAGGAGGACTGCCGGTATTACGGTGCGCCGCTGTCCCTATCCTCTGCGGCCGAATGAGGCGCGGCCATGGCGCAGGCATGGTGGTCGGTGGGGCCGCAGAGGAGGAGGACTGCCGGTATTACGGTGCGCCGCTGTCCCTATCCTCTGCGGCCGAATAAGACGGAGAGCCGCTGCCTCCGGTCTGCTTCCGGACTGGATGGCGTGCGGCTCGCCTTGGTGGTTGGGGGCGCGCCTGCGGGCGCCCCCCCTGAATCGGTGGGACAGAGGTCCCACCCGGCGGCAGGGGTCCTCCAGATGTCGGAGGGCCCCTGAGAGTGGAGAGTCCGGTCTCTGGTGAAAGAGACCGGCCAGTCGCTGAGGCGCCTTGTGCTAGTTAGATCCGAGGCGCCTCTTTGTAAAGCGGCCGATGGCATCCGCAGGGGTTTAGTGGGTAGTCTGGGCCGATTATCTGCCCAGGAGTCCCACACTCAGTGCGTAAATGCATTCCCCTGCGAAAACAAAAAAAAAAAAAAAGGTTGGGGTGCTACTGTCAGGAAACCTCCACGTTGGCTCGATGATTTGAAGGTTTGCTTCTGTCACTTGATCTTTGATTCGGTGATAGCGGCGGCTGACAAGTTATTGGGCTGGTGCACCCTGGGCGACGGTTAATAACTCCCCGTTTAGGGGTCTTGTTAGCCGTTGGCAAATGTCCTGGCAACTGGTGGTGGGTTACCCATGTCGGGTAACCCAGGTTGGAGAGCCAATTGGCTCAGTGGCTGTGAGAGAAGGGGGCTAAGCCCTCTACTCTTACAGCCGTGGTAGGGGTCGCGGGGGAGGAGGAGGGGTTGGTATTACGGTGCGCCGCTCTCCCTATCCTCCGCGACCAGGCGCGGCCATGGCGCAAACATGGTGGTCGGTGGGGCCGCAGAGGAGGAGGACTGCCGGTATTACGGTGCGCCGCTGTCCCTATCCTCTGCGGCCGAATGAGGCGCGGCCATGGCGCAGGCATGGTGGTCGGTGGGGCCGCAGAGGAGGAGGACTGCCGGTATTACGGTGCGCCGCTGTCCCTATCCTCTGCGGCCGAATAAGACGGAGAGCCGCTGCCTCCGGTCTGCTTCCGGACTGGATGGCGTGCGGCTCGCCTTGGTGGTTGGGGGCGCGCCTGCGGGCGCCCCCCCTGAATCGGTGGGACAAGGGTCCCACCCGGCGGCAGGGGTCCTTCAGATGTCGGAGGGCCCCTGAGAGTGGAGAGTCCGGTCTCTGGTGATAGAGACCGGCCAGTCGCTGAGGCGCCTTGTGCTAGTTAGATCCGAGGCGCCTCTTTGTAAAGCGGCCGATGGCATCCGCAGGGGTTTAGTGGGTAGTCTGGGCCGTTTGCCCAGGAGTCCCACACTCAGTGCGTAAATGCATTCCCCTGCGAAAACAAAAAAAAAAAAAAACAAAAAAAAAAAAAAAAAAGGTTAGGTTAGGTTGTCCTGGGGAACCACCCCACAGTGCTTGCGTCCACGTCGCGTTCCCCGGGCAACGTCGCGTCCTAACCACCGTAACGGAGTGGTTAGGCCGACGGCTAAAGTGCACTGTGCAGAAGGAGCAATTTGCAATTGTGAAGAATGTCATCTAATGACCAAACCTTGAGGGACGCCCGCGGGCGTTTCCTGAAAAAAGGCCCTTCTCAGGGCCACCCAAAAGGCCCTTCTCAGGGCCACCCAAAAGGCCCTTCTCAGGGCCACCCAAAAGGCCCTTCTCAGGGCCACCCAAAAGGCCCTTCTCAGGGCCAAACAAAGGGAAGGGGGGAAATGGAATGTTCAGGGTCTGAACATTCCGCTGGGGAGGAAACGGACGGGAGTGGCCTCGCTGTGGGCCAAAAGAGGATGGGGAGCCTGATGGGAAGTGCGGGCTCCATCACCTCGCTGTCGGAGTCGGTGCTGGGCAACAAGCGCCTCTATTCTGAGGTGGCGACTGGTTCCGGCACCGACACTGAGGTCGGTGTGCCACGGGCACAGTCAGTGGCGAAGAGGGGCAAGGCCCGGGGTGCCTCGCACCTGACGAGGGCCCGGGCTGAGGCGAGGAGGAGTCGAGAGGAGGATGCCGAGGCTTCCTTCTCGGCCTCTCTGGGGGCTCGGGCCTTCCGGAGGGGAGGACCCCCGAGTGGTGGGGACGATGATGTGGTGGTGGCCCCCATTGATGCGCGGGACTTTGGGGCCATGGGTGCTGATGGACTCATGGCCACTGCGGTGGAGAGGCTGGGTATAATAACCAGCCTCGTCGGAAAGACTGCCGCCCTCAAGGGGGGCTTTAACTCCAAAATTATGCGGGCCTCCTCGGATATCAGGGATATCGTGGACACCCTGGTGGCGCGCAGCGAGTCGGACGAAGTTCGACGCCTTAAGGCCGATAATGGTCGCCTCCAAAGGGAGGTGGCCATTATGAAGGCTGAGGTCGCTGCGCTCCGCCGGGGGTTCGAGGAGGCTCGCCGTGAGGCTGCTCAGGCTGCGCGGACGGTGCAGCGGCAGGCTGCTCCAGTGGAGGATGAGCTGGAGCAGAGGATGGCCAGATTGATTGATGGCCGTCTGGCAGCGTTAGGACTGGCTGGGTGTCCTCGGAGTGCCACTCGTCCACCTCTGGCGGGTGACAACTCCGAAGTGGCGAGGGCTGCAAGGACGGCCATTGATCAGGCCTCCGGTCTGGGTCCGGCGCCGCGGCTTGAGCAGCCGGTGGTGGAGTTGGAGGTTCGGGCCCCTGCACGCCCGGCCTCTGAGAGGCGGGGTTGTAAGGGCGTAGGTGCTGGGGGAGTGACAGAGTGGGGGCCCTTCGGGCCGTCGACCTCAACAGCTGTGGTCGACGAATGCCCGGAGCTCCCCTGGGTCGAAGTCCGGGGGAGGAGGGGGAAGGGGAAGGGCGTGGGAAAGAAGTCCCAGCCCAAACCTGCGGAGCGACCGGCGGCGGCCCCAACAAAGGCCACTGCAACGGCGCCCAAGGCACCCCCCAGGGCGGCGCCAGCGAGGGCGGCCAAGCTGTCGGCCCCTAGCTCCTCGGCTGTAATTCTCAAGTTACAGCCGGAGGCAGCGCAAAAAGGGGCCACATACAGCTCCGCCCTCCTCAAGGCCGAGCAGGCGGTGAGCCTGGAGGGGCTAGGAATCGGCTCGCTTCGGATTCGCCCGAGTGCGACCGGGGCGAGGCTAATCGAGGTCTCTGGCCCTTCCAACTCAGACAAGGCAGATGCGCTTGCATCGGCCTTGAAGGCGGCCCTTTCCGGCGTCGCGGACGTTTCCAGGCCCGTCAAAACCGCGGACTTCCGCGTGACGGGCCTGAATGATGCGGCAACGGCGCAGCGGATAAAGGCTGCGGTCGCGCAAGCCGGGAGCTGCACGGAGGACCAGGTCTGGGTGGGTGAAATCCGCTCAGACTGGCGGGGCTCTGGCTCTGCCCTGATGCGCTGCCCGGTCACGACGGCTAAAAAGCTGATCGAGGCGGGCAGCCTCACGGTAGGCTGGAGTCGAGTGCAGCTCCGGCACCTGGAGGCGCGCCCCATGCACTGCTACAAGTGCATGGGGAAGGGGCACACCGCATCGCTGTGCCCCTCGCAGACGGACCGCAGCCGGCTCTGCTATAGGTGCGGGGAGGCAGGGCATTTGTCCGCCTCCTGCACAGCGGAGCCCCGCTGCGCGGTATGCCGCGACGCCGGCAAGCCGGCGGGCCACGTGATGGGGGGTAGGGCCTGCAACCCACCCCCGATCCGAGGGAAAGGGCCGTCCCCTCCTCCGCGCGAGGGAAGGCAAGGGGAGGCGCCAGTCGGCCAAATGGAGGAGTGATGGGGGTTACCTTCCTCCAGGCCAACCTCAACCACTCCGCTAGGGCGCAGGACCTCCTCCTGCAATCCATGGCGGAGTGGGATCTGGATGTCGCGGTGGCCATCGTGGCTAGGCCTGGTGCCGCCCCTCCCCTCGCGATTAAGAAGAGAGGGAACGGCTTTGTGGTGGCGGTTCGGGGAGAGTACGCCATAATTGGTGTTTACTTCTCCCCGAACCGGGATTTGCCGGCCCTGGAGCGGTTCTTGGATGCTCTGGGGCCGGAGATAAGGCGGTTAGCGCCCCTAAAGGTCTTCGTGGCCGGTGACTTCAACGCCAAATCAACGGCGTGGGGGAACCCGGCCACGGAGCCCAAGGGGCGAAAGGTGGAAGAGTGGGCGCTGGCCGCGGGGCTGTCTCTCCTAAACAGGGGGACAGCCCACACGTGCGTGCGACGGACGGGCGGATCGGTGGTGGACCTGACGTTCGCCACCCCCTCCGCCGCGCGCTCCGTGTCGGACTGGAGGGTGGAAGGGGGGGTGGAGACACTCTCGGACCACTTGTATATTCGGTTCGAGGTGTCGGCCGCCCCCCAATGTCAGGCGGCATCATCGTCCCGGGTGCGCAGCCGGTTCCCGCGCTGGGCCCTTACGCGGCTTGACCGGGAGCTGGCGGAAGAGGCGGCCATCGTCGGCCGCTGGAGCCTCCCGCCTCTAGACGGAATGGGGGTGGACGATGCGGCTGACCGTCTCGGCGACGCTTTCACAGTGGTGTGCCGGGCGGCCATGCTAAGCGTAGGTCGAGCCCCCCCTAGGCGGGCGGTCTATTGGTGGTCGGCGGAGATTGCCGCCCTTCGCGTCGCCTGCAACGCGGCCCGAAGGGCCTATAGTCGAAGCAGGCGGCGCAGTCCCCGGGACGAGGAGAGGGATGGTCAGCTGTATGCGGTGTATGTGGAAAATCGCAAGGAGCTGCAGCTGGCCATCGGTCGGGCCAAGGAGGAAGCCTTCGAGGAGCTGGTGGAGGGTATCGAAAGAGACCCATGGGGCCGGCCGTATAAGTGGGCGCGAGACAAATTGCGCCCACAGGCGACCCCGCTAACGGAGACCCTTCAGCCAGCTCTGCTGGGGGAGATTGTCGGGGATCTATTCCCCGGCAATCCGCGAGGGTTTTCTCCTCCGAGGATGGCCCGACAGCCGCCTGACGCGGAGGGAGAAGAGATGGAGGCGGATCCGCCTCCCGTCACCGACGTCGAAATGGAGGTGGTCCTCGACCGCCTCCAGACAAGGAAGAGGGCACCGGGTCCAGACGGGGTGCACGGGAAAGTGCTTGCGCTGATTCTCGTGCACCTCGGGGAGGAGTTTCGGGGGCTGCTCAACCGCTGTCTGCGAGAGGGGCAGTTCCCGAAATTATGGAAGGAGGGCCGGCTCTGCCTTATTCCGAAGGGGAGCCGGCCCTTGGACTCGGCTTCGGCGGTGCGACCTCTGGTCCTGCTGAGCGAGGCTGGGAAGGCCCTAGAGAGCGTTGTGGCCTCTCGCCTCGTTCGGCATGTGGAGGAAGGCCCGGGACCGCGTCTCTCTGACGTGCAGTACGGATTCCGGGCCAAGAGGTCCACCATCGACGCCCTCAGGCGTCTGCGGTCGGTGACGGAGGAGGCGGATCGAGAAGGCGATGTGACCCTGGCGACGTCTTTAGACGTCGCCAACGCCTTCAACAGCATCCCGCACAGTGTAATACGGGAGGCACTCCGGTACTTTGGGGTGCCCTCGTACCTGCGGCGGCTGTTGGGGGTGTACCTGGAGGATCGTGTTGTCCTGTACGAGGACGGGGGGGGTCGTATGGTTCGGCGGAGCGTCGGATGCGGTGTGCCACAGGGGTCGATTCTCGGCCCTATCCTGTGGGACATCGCATACGATTGGGTCCTGCGGTGCCGGCTTCCCCCCGGGACGGGTGTCATCTGCTATGCGGATGACACTCTCTTCACGTCCCGGGGTGCGAACTTCGGTGAGGCGGCGCGGCTGGCCGAAACGGGCCTCGCCCTTTTGGTCGGCCGCATAGAGAGGCTGGGGCTTCGGGTCCGACTGGATAAGACCGAAGTCCTCCTCTTCCGCGGGGCCCGGACGCGAGGACCTCCCCCAGGGGCGCGCCTCCAGGTGGGTCATGAGGAGTTGAGGGTGAGTGCCCAGATGAAATACCTGGGCCTCATCCTCGACGGGAGATGGTCCTTTGTCCCCCACTTCCGAGAGCTGGGGCAAAGGATCGTCAGGACGGCTGCGTCGCTGGGCCGACTCCTGCCCAATCTGGGTGGGCCCAGCGACGCTGTACGGAAGCTGTACTCCGGCGTGTGCCGGAGTATGGCGATGTACGGCGCCCCCGTTTGGGTGGACGCCCTTGCCGCGGAGAATAAGCGCCTTCTCCGGCAGGCGCAGAAGGTGATCGCGGTAAGGGCGATACGGGGGTACCGTACCGTGGCGTACGCTGCGGCCACAGCCCTCGCGGGCGACCCGCCGTGGGAGTTGGTGGCGGAGGTGCTCGCCGAGGTTTACCACTTTGTGGCGAACAGGAGGGAAATCGGCGAGCACCCCTCGCCTGAGATAGTCCGGCGGGTCCGCTTGCGAGGGCAAGCGGAACTCATGCGGAGGTGGGAGGCAGACCTGGCGCGGGCAACGTACGGTGTACGCACAGTGGAGGCCCTGCGCCAGGTCCTGGAGAGATGGATGTTGAGGCGGCGCAAGCCTCTCACCTTCCGCATGACGCAGGTGCTCACCGGGCATGGCTGCTTCGGTGAGTACTTGCACCGCGTGGCCCAGCGGGAGACCGAGCCGGTCTGCCACGATTGTGGCGAGGCTCGGGACACTGCTCAACATGTTCTAGAGCAGTGTCCCAGGTGGAGTCGGCAGCGCCACGATCTGGTGGCAGTGCTCGGTGGAGTGGATCTGTCGCTCCCGAGTGTCGTCAATGCGATGCTCGGGAGTGACGGAGCCTGGGCGGCAGTGGCCTCCTTCTGTGAGACTGTTATGTCACAGAGGGAGGCCGAGGAAAGGAACCGCGAGGACCACCCCCTCGCGGAGCCGATCCGCAGAAGGCGGACGGGGGCGCGACGCAGGCGCTACCTTGCGCGCCTGCAGGCGCCCCCCTAAATCGGTGGGACTAGTCCCACCCGACGGCAGGGGTCCACCAGGTGTCGGTGGGCCCCTGAGAATGGTGAGTCCGGTCTCTGGCGAAAGAGACCGGCCAGTCGCTGAGGCGTCTTGTGTTAGATAGATCCGAGGCGCCTCCCTGTAAAGCGGCCGATGGCACCCGCAGGGGTTTAGTGGGTAGTCTGGGCTGGATAGCGGCCCAGGAGTCCCACACTCAGTGCGTAAATGCATTCCCCTGCGAAAACAAAAAAAAAAAAAAAAAAAAAAAAAAAAAAAAAAAAAAAAAAAAAAAAAAAAAAAAAAGGTTAGGTTAGGTTAGGTTAGGTTAGGTTAGGTTAGGTTAGGTTAGGTTAGGTTAGGTTAGGTTAGGTTAGGTTAGGTTAGGTTGGGGTGCTACAGTCAGGAAACCTCCACGTTGGCTCGATGGTTTGAAGGTTTGCTTCTGTCACTTGATCTCTTGATCCGGTGATAGCGGCGGCTGACAAGCTATTGGGCTGGTGCACCCTGGGCAACGGTTAATAACTCCCCGTTATGAGGGGTCTTGTTAGCCGTTGGCAAATGTCCTGGCATAGGGGGGGAAATAGCAGGGTCCAGTAATGGGCCTCTGCTCATTTTGGGGGCCGGCAACGGCCATCATCGCCAGTTGGCGGTGGAAGTCGGCGGGCTCGGATTGCCAAGTTGGCATCTGGGCTAGACTTGGGCGTTATACCATGTCCAAATCACCGTCGATCTCGTAATCCCGGAGGATCCCTTCGGGACCGAGGGGCTTGGCTTTACCGCCCGGCCTGCGAGGAAGACAACCTCTGAAAAAATTACTCCCAATCCCAAGCGGTGGGGACGCCGTGAGGGGATGCATGGCTGGGGGATAGACCAGTCGTTAGTGTCCCTCCCGTCAGAGTACCGGCCGACACTCTGGTGGGTTACCCCTTAGGCTTACCCGGGTACAGGGGGCACTGCTCGGGTGGACCACTTATTTCCCCCATACTCGTGGGAATTGTATGGAGAATATTAAAGAAAAATTTAAAAAACCTTTGTTGTTGAGTAGGAGCGACCGAGAAGGTCAGCAAGAGGTAGTCCTTCGGGACTATGATGAGCAGTCAGATCTCGGGTCAAGGAGGTCGTCGATGTCTCTTGACTTTGACTCTGACGGGTCTAGAGGTTTGTGGCGCCGGAAGAGGCGCCAAACAAAAACCACTGAAGAGGATACTGATTCGGATGCGCCGGCTAAAAAATACATACAGACTGAGGAGCCGATTATCAGTAGTGGAGTGGCGTCTTCCGGAAAACATGTCGGGATGACACAAACGAGAGCCGAACTTGCAGCGGCTAAGCGTGAGGCGCTGCGTATTGCTGCAGAACAAGAGGTATCAGAAAAGGCGAAACGTCTCAGAAAAAACACGGCGAAAAGCGTTGGCGGTGACAACCTGCATAATTTGCCGACTGAAGCGTTGGCAAAGCAGGTCCAAGACTCGGTGGAAATAATTCTGGACGTTGCCAAAAAGTCCAAAAGTCTGAAGGGTGGTTTTATTAAATGTCTGAAGGAGTCTTCTATGTCCATAACGGAAGCTGTAGATGTATTAAAGGAACGGACCATGTCGGAGGAGACCGTGAAATTACAGGCTGAGAATCATCGCCTGAACATGGAAATGACAGAACTCCGCAAAGAAATGGCGGAGCTGCGAGCGGAAGTCTCAAAGGCTCAAAGGGCAAACAGCTTGTGCGTTGGGCAGAGTGCTGGCGCCGGCCCCACTGCTGGCGACGGTGCTCCTATCACTAGAGCTGACCTGGAGAACTTTATGGCGGACCTTCTGAAAAAGACTGGATTTATGGTGGACGCCAAGTTGGACGGCATCAGAGATCGACTTCTGCCAGAAAAACGGCTACGCCCTCCACTTGCTTCGGACCGTCCTCCACCGTCTGTACACAGAACATGGAGTGAGGTATTGATGGACAGCTGTATTCCATCTTGCTCTGGCCCCACTATTGTTGATAGTCAGCCAGCGACTGCCCCAGTGCCTCCCCCTGCGCCTGCTGAATACATAGGAAAAGGTAAAGGGATAGGAAAGAAAACTAAGGTACAAGAGAACCGGGTAGAGGCAAATGTTCCTCCTCAAACTAATGTGGAGCCTGAGGTAATAAACCCATCGGAATGGACAGAAATTGGAAAAGGTGGGAGGAAGAAGAAAAATAAGAAGAAGAAAAAGAAGAATGCACCTAGTGTGACGCAACCACAGAGCAGTCAAACACAAGGTAGTCAACCGCAGGGTGCTCAAGCTCAGCCTAAAGGCAAAGGGCCAAAGAAGACGAACCCCCGTGCTGCGAAGCTCCGGACTCCAAAATCCTCAGCAGTCGTTCTTACACTGCAGCCTGAGGCAGAAAAGAGAGGTGTTTCCTACAAAGAAATTCTCCTTGAGGCCAAGTCTAAGGTAGGACTCGACGACCTTAATATAACAGGTCTCCGGTTTCGCAGGGCCGCAACAGGAGCTGCTGTGTTTGAGCTGCCAGGAGCTACCACCCGTGAGAAAGCGGATGCACTGGCTGAAAAATTACGAGGGGCACTAAGTGAAAATGTAGTCAAAGTATCTAGGCCTGAAATTTGTGCTGATCTGGTGATTGGTGGGCTAGATGATGCAGTCACTAAAGGAGAGGTTGAAGATGCAATCGCTCGAGAAGGTCAGTGTCCAAGAGCATCAATAAAAGCGGGTGAAATACGCATAGATCCCACAGGAAAGGGTAGGGTGTTCGTTAGATGTCCCACAGTCGCTGCGAAAATAATAGTGGCTGCAAAAGGTCTTCGTATTGGCTGGGTAACTGCGTCGGTTAGACTGTTACAGTCCCAACCTAGGCGATGCTACCGCTGCCTTCAGAGTGGCCACGTCAGGGCTCAGTGTACTGCGGCCACAGACAGAAGCAGCAACTGCTATCGCTGCGGAAACCCTGAACACAAAGCAGAACATTGCACGGCGCCAGCACACTGTTCTATATGCGAGGAAGCAAAGAGACCTGCCGACCATAGGCTAGGTAGCAAAACATGCAAAGCACCTGTTGTCAAACGCGACAATAGAAGAGGCGGCGTAGTGGCCAAGGACACGCAACAGTCCCTGCAAACTACAAGCCCGATGGACACAGACGTGACCAGGGTTGAAGTGGCGACGGAAGTCAACAGCCAATAATATGGCCCCAATCAGTTTTCTCCAGGCGAACATAAATCACTGTGGTGCATCACAAAACCTGCTTGTGCAAAGCTTGGCCCAGTGGTCAGTAGATGTAGCGTTGGTTTCGGAGCCCTACTTCGTTCCTTTGCGGGATACTTGGTTGGGAGACAATGATAGTACAGCTGCTGTAATAGTCCACAACTCCGAAAAGGCCCTTATCGGAATTCGAGGTGTTCTTGGACCAGGTGGGTGCTATCATTCGTCAAAACCACCCTCACCCTATTCTAATAGCTGGAGACTTCAACGCTCACTCTACGGCTTGGGGATCCCACCAGACGTGCAGCCGGGGTGTGGCAATTCATGAGTGGCTTATAACTATGGGACTTTCAATTTTAAACAGAGGAACTACTCCTACTTGTGTCCGTCCGCAAGGAAGTTCACGAGTGGATGTCACCTTTGCGTCCTCTGCAATCGCATGCCGAGTTAAAAATTGGGAGGTAGTTCAGGTAGAGACACTATCGGACCATGAATATATCCGATTTGACATATCACCAGAAATTGATGTCCCATCCCCTGGTCCAACTAACAATAGCCTAGGAGATAGTCCAAGATGGGTTCTTAAAAAACTAAGGAAAGAAATTCTAGAAGAAGCGGCAATAGTTCAGAGTTGGCTGCCATCGTCTCCTCTCTGGAACATTAATGAAGAAGTGGTTTGGTTCCGGAAGGCCTTGCAGAGTATATGCGATGCCTCAATGCCCCGGGCTGGCCCCCCAACCCGAAAACGTCAAGTGTACTGGTGGTCCGCTGAAATTGCCAAACTGCGCTCTACCTGCAATGCGGCACGACGCCAGTACACACGCCAAAGAAGAAGACGTCCCAGAAACGAAGATATAGAGGTACAGCTACACGCCGTTTATAAAGAGGCCAAGAAGTCTCTCCGAAAGGCAATAGCCATCGCTAAAGAGAGTGCAAGGGAAGAGTTTCTGAGGATACTGGACAATGACCCATGGGGACGACCTTATAGAATGGTGCGGCAGAAGTTACGACCTTGGGCCCCCCCTATAACGGAGACTTTGCAACCGCAGTTCCTAAATAATGTCTTGTTGACACTATTTCCTACCAGAGGCCAATATGCACCTCCTCCGATGGCCTGTCCTCCAGGAAGTCTGCATGCGCTAGAAGATAATAATTATACAGTGACGCAAGAGGAAACGGGATTAGCGATTGAACGCCTGAGAGCAAAGAGCAAAGCGCCTGGCCTAGATGGCGTTCCAGGACGTGTACTAGCAATGGCTCTAAAACACCTAGAGCCCAGATTGCGAGCGCTGCTCTCAAAGTGCTTGGAAAGGGGTGAATTTCCTGAAGAGTGGAGAACCGGAAAGTTAATTTTGTTGAGGAAAGAGGGTCGTCCCATGGACTCACCTTCGGCATTTAGACCGATTGTTCTGGAGAGTGAGCTGACTAAAGTCTTCGAGGTAGTGATCTCAACCCGTCTCAAAAAACATCTCGAGACTGTTGGTCCTGACCTAGCAGAAAACCAGTTTGGGTTTAGAAGAGGAAAATCCACTGTCCATGCGGTTTTGCGTGTGAAAGCCCTGGTGGACGATGCATTGTCTCGGGGTGGGATGGTGTTGGCTTGCTCACTTGATATACGGAATGCCTTCAATACCCTCCCTTGGGACTGCATCAAGGCAGCTTTGCAGTATCACCGGGTGCCAGAGTACTTGCAAAAAATGGTGGATTCATACCTTTCGAGTCGGCAAGTCTCATTTCCGGGAAAAGACGGTTGGGGACATTGGCCAATGTCGTGCGGTGTTCCACAGGGGTCGGTCCTCGGTCCCCTCCTGTGGAACATCGGTTATGATTGGGTGTTGCGGGGTGCGAATATTGGAGGTGTCTATCTCACCTGCTACGCAGACGACACTCTGGTAACGATTAGAGGGAAGTCACTCCGCGATGTCTGTATGCGGGCCACTATCGCAGTTGCACATGTGGTACGACGCATTAGACTTCTTGGGCTGGAGGTTGCGCTTGAGAAATCTGAAGCCATAATCTTCCACGGACCTCGGAGTGCGCCCCCTGCAGGAAGTAAAATAACGGTGGGAGGAATCACCATCGTCATAAAGAGGTCAATGAAGTATCTTGGGCTGATACTTGATAGTAGGTGGGACTTCACCACCCACTTTGTGACGTTGGTGCCCAAACTTAAAACAGCGGCACTAGCCCTGGGAGGTCTGCTGCCGAATGTGGGAGGTCCGAACTCATCTTGCCGTCGCCTTTATGAGGGTATTGTGAGATCGATGGCTTTATATGGAGCGCCTATATGGGCGGAGACTCTGAAAAACCAGAATGTCGCTCTCCTTAATTCCTCTCAGAGAGTGATGGCAATCAGAGTCATAAGAGGATATCGCACGGTTTCCCACAGTGCGGCATGTGTACTAGCAGGGTCGTTGCCATGGGACCTAGAGGCAAGAATTCTCGCGTCGGTCTATAACTGGCGTGAAGAAGCGGTGGCTCGTGGTAATCGACCTGCTCCTAGAGAGGTGGCGGGGTGTCGCTCCCAAAAGCGAATGGAAGCCCTACAATTATGGCAGGACAGGCTAGAAAACACAAGTGCTGGTCGTCAGACGGTAGAAGCCGTCCGTCCTATATTACTGCAGTGGGTGGACCGGAGTCATGGGTCCCTTACCTTCCGACTGACGCAGATTTTGACCGGGCATGGTTGCTTTGGCAAATATCTGTGTCAGGTGGCTGGAAGGGAGCCGACAACCGAGTGCCACCACTGTGATGGCGGCTTTGAGGATACGGCCGAGCACACCTTAACAGTGTGTACGGCATTTAGTACGGAGCGTGCTGAGCTTACAGCCGCAATTGGGCTAGATCTCTCTCTGCGGGCCATTCTGATTGCGATGGTCTCGTCCAGAAGAGAATGGAATGCTGTAAAAAGATTCTGCGAAGTTGTAATGGGAGTAAAGGAGGAAGCGGAGCGTGAACGTGAAGCTACGACCTCAGACCCCATGCGACGTAGAACAAAAGGACGAAGAAGGCGGGACTTTAACCGCCAACAACCCCCCTGACTGGCAAATCTGGGTGGCGGACTCGGGGATAAGTCTGTCGACCCAACTTGAGGATGCGTGCGCGTGTGCCTGCGCGCAACCCAAGAGGCAACAAAAACAAGAGGAACCTGGAAGCAGGTAATCGCAGCCGACAGCAGTAGAATGCCAGACTTCGGTCAGGTGACCCTGCTAACGGCACCAATTGCGATAAGAGGTACACCGTATGGTTTTTAGTGGGTTCGAGCCCCACACTACTGCTTTCCTGTCCCCGCAGTGAAAGTGGTGTCAGTGGGTTGGCCATTTTCCATACGAAAAAAAAAAAAAAAAAAAAAAAAAAAAAAGGTTAGGTTAGGTTAGGTTGAAATGCTCCGGAGAAGGTAGCGTCCGTAGATGCACCGGTCATGCGCGGCGACTTAGAGCGGATTGTCGCGGAGGTTGCCCGCAAAGCTGTGGCGGAGGAGCGCCGACGGTCCTGCACTCAGTCTGATGAGCCGATGGTGCCCAGTGAATCTGCAGCTCCGGGTGCAAGGGTGATGGTGCTGGCACCGCAGCCTCCTCAGAAAGTGGAGAAGAAGAAAAAGAGGAAGAAAAAGAAGGCAGGAAAGGAAGCGCCAGCTGCCTCTGCACACGCGGAACGATTGGCCTCTCTGGCTGCCGGCTCCCACCCAGAGACCCAACAGGATGAAGGCTGGGTAAAGGTGACCAGGAGGTCCAGAAAGGTGCCGAAACCTGTGCAGGGCCGTGCTGAAGCGGCAAGCCAGGTGTCCCAGAGGCCCAAAGGACGACAGGCGCAGTTGCAGCCCAAAATGCGTCCCCCCCGCTCGGCTGCAGTTTTGATACAACTGCAGCCAGATGCGCAAAAGCGAGGGGTGACTTATAAAGAGGTTCTCTCCGATGCCAAAAGCAAGCTTCGGATGAGTGAGCTGGGCATTGGAGGGATCTCCATTAGGGCGGCCAGGACTGGAGCTCGGCTACTTGAGATTCCGGGCCTCGACCGTGGTGCCAAAGCGGACGCCCTTGCCAAGAGGCTTGGAGAAGTCTTGGACGCAGCCACGGTCAAGGTATCTCGTCCGGTCAAGTGTGCTGAGCTTCGAGTCCTGGGTTTGGACGACTCTGCCTCGCAGGAGGAAGTGCAGGCAGCAGTCGCTGGCGTTGGTGGATGTGCTGTGGATGCTGTTCGGGTCGGTGAAATCCGGCTTGGTCGCTCCGGGAAGGGCACGGCCTGGGTCAGGTGTCCAGTGGAGGTGGCCAGGAAGGTGATGGCCGGCCCACTTGTGGTTGGTTGGGTTTCGACGAAAGTCATAGTGCTTCCGCCGAAGCCCCTGCGGTGCTTCCGATGCCTGGAAACAGGTCATGTGAGGGAGGAATGCACCGCAGAGGTCGACCGCAGTGGACTGTGCTATAGGTGTGGCTCCACTGGACACTTGGCCCGGGATTGTGACAGTGCGCCCCGCTGCACAGTATGTGCAGAGGCTGGCAGGCGTGCTGATCACAGGGTGGGCGGTAAGGCGTGTGTTGCCCGTCCACAACGGCAGAGAGGAAGGAGGCCGCGGGCGGCTGCCATCGGGCAGTCGCAGTTGGCTGTGCAGCCACACACTGCTGAGCGGGAGGAGACAATGGCAAACCGCTGATGGCCAACAAGTGGTTGCAGTGTAACCTCAACCACTGCGCCAGGGCTCAGGATCTTTTCTACCAGAGCATGGCGCAGTGGTCGGTTAATTATGCCGTGGTCACCGAACCCTACTTCATTCCGAGGAGTGACAGTTGGGCCGGTGACCACGAGGGTCATGTGGCCATTGTATCGCGGGCAGGGTCGACGCCCTTTGAGGGTGTAGTCTGCGGCAGCGGGTTCGTCTCGGCTCGACTGGGTGATGTGGTTGTGATGGGAGTCTACTTCTCTCCTAACCGCACACTTGGCGAGTTCGAGGCGTTCCTTGCTGAAGTAGAGGTCGTGGTGCGCAGGAGTCACCCTCGCCTCGTCCTGGTTGCGGGGGATCTCAACGCCAAGTCCACGGCGTGGGGGTCTCCGGCGACGTGTGGGCGTGGTGAGGTTTTAGAGGAGTGGCTTATTGCGGTCGGCCTGAGCGTGGTTAACCGGGGTGCGGCAGACACGTGTGTGCGGTTGCGGGGGGGCTCCATAGTCGATGTGACGTTTGCGAGCCCCATCCTGGCGAACCGTGTCCAGGGTTGGCATGTGGTTGAGGATGCGGAGACTTTATCAGATCATCGGTATATCCGGTTTGATGTCTCCGCATCGTCAGCTGCACATGTTGGTCCAAGCCGCCCCCCGGACCGGTGCGGTCCAAGGTGGCAGCTCAAGAAGCTCGATAAGGAGCTGCTGCGGGAAGCTGCAGCCATCCAGTCCTGGTTTTGTACGCCGGAAGAGGCTGACGTCGAGGGTGAGGCGAGCTGGTTCAGGGAATCTATGGTCAGCATCTGCGATGCCTCCATGCCCAGAGTCAGCTCGCGTCCTCCTCGTCGCTGGGTGTACTGGTGGACTGGCGAGCTCACACAGTTGCGTGCAACCTGTGTGGCTGCCAGGCGTCGATACACTCGGCAGCGGAGGAGGAGGCGTCGAAACCAGGCCTTGGAAGATGAGCTGCACTCAGCCTACCGACAGGCCGCGGAGGCTTTGAGGGTGGGAATAGCGGAGGCTAAGGCTCTGGCCAGGAAAGAGTTGCTGGAGACCCTCAATCGCGACCCGTGGGGAAGGCCATACAAGGCAGTGAGAGATAAACTCCGCCCGTATGCCCCCCCACTGACGCAGAGTCTCCAGCCGGAGTTTCTGGACAGGGTTGTGGCCGCCCTATTCCCGCCCCAGGAGGATTTTGAGCCTCCCAGCATGTCCGCGTCTCTGGCCGAGGGGGGCGGGGAGGTCGGTCGGGTTCCAGAGGTGACCAGTGACGAGCTGGGCGCAGCGGTACTTAGGCTGCGCGAGAAAAACACGGCTCCTGGTCCCGATGGAATACCCGGCCGGGTTATCGTCCTCGCCCTCGAAGAGGATGTGCTGGAGCAGCGAGTGCGGAGCCTTTTTAGTGCTTGCCTCGCTCGAGGCTCAGTTCCGGCCTCGTGGAAGGTCGGTAGGCTGGTGCTCCTCAAGAAGGAGGGGCGCCCGGCGGATTCACCGTCGGCGTTTCGGCCCCTCGTGTTGCTTGACGAGCTGGTGAAGCTATTCGAAAGAGTAGTTTCTGCTCGGCTCGTCAAGCATCTCGAGGAAGTTGGTCCGGACTTGTCCGACCAGCAGTTTGGGTTCCGCCGGGGCCGGTCGACGATTGACGCCGTTCTGAGAGTCAGATCTCTGACGCAGGATGCAGTTGCCCGGGGTGAGGTTGTTTTGGGGGTGTCTTTGGACATCTCCAACGCTTTTAACACCATCCCCTGGGCCTGCATTGGAGAGGCACTGCGGTATCATGGCGTGCCTCTCTACCTGCGTAGCATAATAGGAGACTATCTCTCGGAGCGGCGTATCATCTACCCTGGAAGGGATGGATGGCAGGAGGCGGCGGTGAGTCGCGGTGTTCCACAGGGGTCGGTCCTTGGCCCGCTCCTGTGGAACATCGGGTACGATTGGGTGCTGCGGGGGGCGAATCTCCGGGGTGTTGACGTCATATGCTATGCCGATGACACCCTGGTGACCGCCCGCGGCACGACAATCGGGGAGGCGGTTGCGCTGGCGACGGCTGGAGTCGCTCAGGTGGTGCGATGCATCCGCTTGCTGGGCTTGGAGGTGGCGCTCAATAAGACCGAGGTTTTGTGTTTTCACGGTCCTCGGAGGGCGCCCCCTCCCGGCCTTAGCTTGACGGTGTGCGGAGTCAAGCTGTCCATCGAGCCGGCAATGCGCTATTTGGGCATTGTCCTCGATGGCAAATGGAGCTTCGGCGCCCACTTTGAGCGACTCGGGCCGAGGTTAGTGGCTGCGGCTGGTGCGCTGTCGCGACTCTTGCCTAATTTGGGCGGTCCTGAGGCGCATTGCAGGAGCCTATACTTGGGGGTTGTGCGATCGATGGCCTTATACGGTTCTCCTGTTTGGGCCGACGCCCTGAATAGCCGGAATATCGCCCTTCTGCGTAAACCGCAGAGGGTGATGGCGATCAGGGCCATAAGAGGGTATCGCACAATCTCCCATGAGGCGGCGTGTGTGCTAGCCGGATGTGTGCCCTGGGACATTGACGCGAGGGCCCTTGCGTCACTTTATTTTCAACGCAAGGAGGCGCGGTCTCAGGACGTCCGGTTGGCACCTCGTGAAGTTACTGCGCTTCGCGAGGAGTTGCGGCAGCGCACAGCATTAGAGTGGGTCGGAAGGCTGGAGGAGCCCAGTGCGGGCAGCAGAACCATCGGGGCAGTCCGTCCGGTTCTGCTACAGTGGTTGGCCAGGCAGCACGGAGTCCTGTCGTTCCGCCTGACGCAGATACTCTCCGGACATGGTTGTTTCGGAGGATATCTGTGTCGGATAGCGGGTCGGGAACCGACTGCCCGGTGCCACCACTGCGACGACTGTCCCGATGAGGACGCCCAGCACACGCTGGACAGTTGTTCGGCGTGGGCTGAAGAGCGCTCCATATTGCGTGCTGCCATTGGAGACGACCTCTCGCTGCCTTCTGTGGTTCGATCTATGGTCGGCAGCGAGACGTCGTGGGCGGCGATGCAGGTCTTTGCGGAGTCAGTAATGCTCCGCAAAGAGGCGGCGGAAAGAGACCGGGAGGTAACTGCCGACCTGGCCATCCGTCGCCGGCGCCCGGGGCGCAGGCGCCGGGCTTTTGCTCGGTACTTGCTACCCCCATAACGAGGGTCGGTCGGGTGGCGGTAGCGGGTTTTCCGCTGCCCGGCATACGACCCTCCGGGTTGAAGGCGCACGATGTGTTCCGTGCGCCTCCCCCTTTTGGACGGAGAGTGCGAGCTCGGTGAAGCTCCCCCCGTAAGGGTTCGCTCCATTCCCCTTCCGTTTTGGAAGGGCGAATGAGAGAGGAACACCATTATAGCCGCGTCGGAGTCGTGGAGGTTTGTTGTTCCCATAACTCCGACAAAAGCGGCCGAGTATGAACACCGGGTGGTTTTTTAGTGGGTTCATGCCCCACATACCCGTCTGGCTTCCCGCGGCTAGACGGCAAGACGAAGGTCTTTTTCCACTCGAAAAAAAAAAAAAAAAAAAAAAAAAAAAAAGGTTAGGTTAGGTTAGGTTAGGTTAGGTTAGGTTAGGTTAGGTTCACAGCTGCCCATACTTTGGCCGTTTGTCCGGCGTGGGAAGAAGAGCGGCAAAACACCGTCGCAACACTGGGCGTACAAGACCTCGAGCTGTCAACGGTGCTCGATAAAATGGTCGAAAGTGAAGCTGCTTGGCAGGCCGTCGCAGAGTTTTGTGAGGCTGTCATGGAGACCAAGGAGGAAGCGGAAAGAGTGAGAGAGGCGACGAGTACTGTACCATCTCGCCGAGCACGCAATGTGCGCCGTAGGAGGCGTGCAAATATGGACCTTAGACCACCATAAGGTCCGGCCTGCGGGCGCCGGACGGGGCAGTCCGACGCCTGATCAGCCACAGGCCAAGAAGGCGCGGGAGCACTGGTGTCCGGTGCGACCGCCCAACGAGACGGATGAGGAGTAAAGCTCCTAAATTGAAGAGGTCTGCGATGGTGGACCAAAGCTTTGCCGAGGCCGCGTTGTGCATGCGCGAGCGATCCCGCAGCCTCGGCCCGAAAGCCGAGAAGGACACCGTGTGGTTTTTAGTCCGTGCAAGTCGGACATACCCCGGCGCTATGCCCCGGCGCCGGGCACGCGGAGGCGTTTTCCACACGAGAAAAAAAAAAAAAAAAAAAAAAAGGTTAGGTTAGGTTAGGTTAGGTTAGGTTAGGTTGGGGTGCTACTGTCAGGAAACCTCCACGTTGGCTCGATGATTTGAAGGTTTGCTTCTGTCACTTGATCTTTGATTCGGTGATAGCGGCGGCTGACAAGTTATTGGGCTGGTGCACCCTGGGCGACGGTTAATAACTCCCCGTTTAGGGGTCTTGTTAGCCGTTGGCAAATGTCCTGGCAACTGGTGGTGGGTTACCCATGTCGGGTAACCCAGGTTGGAGAGCCAATTGGCTCAGTGGCTGTGAGAGAAGGGGGCTAAGCCCTCTACTCTTACAGCCGTGGTAGGGGTCGCGGGGGAGGAGGAGGGGTTGGTATTACGGTGCGCCGCTCTCCCTATCCTCCGCGACCAGGCGCGGCCATGGCGCAAACATGGTGGTCGGTGGGGCCGCAGAGGAGGAGGACTGCCGGTATTACGGTGCGCCGCTGTCCCTATCCTCTGCGGCCGAATGAGGCGCGGCCATGGCGCAGGCATGGTGGTCGGTGGGGCCGCAGAGGAGGAGGACTGCCGGTATTACGGTGCGCCGCTGTCCCTATCCTCTGCGGCCGAATAAGACGGAGAGCCGCTGCCTCCGGTCTGCTTCCGGACTGGATGGCGTGCGGCTCGCCTTGGTGGTTGGGGGCGCGCCTGCGGGCGCCCCCCCTGAATCGGTGGGACAGAGGTCCCACCCGGCGGCAGGGGTCCTCCAGATGTCGGAGGGCCCCTGAGAGTGGAGAGTCCGGTCTCTGGTGAAAGAGACCGGCCAGTCGCTGAGGCGCCTTGTGCTAGTTAGATCCGAGGCGCCTCTTTGTAAAGCGGCCGATGGCATCCGCAGGGGTTTAGTGGGTAGTCTGGGCCGATTATCTGCCCAGGAGTCCCACACTCAGTGCGTAAATGCATTCCCCTGCGAAAACAAAAAAAAAAAAAAAAAAAAAAAAAGGTTAGGTTAGGTTAGGTTGGGGAGGGGTACGGTGCGCCGCTGTCCCTATCCTCTGCGGCCGAATAAGACGGAGAGCCGCTGCCTCCGGTCTGCTTCCGGACTGGATGGCGTGCGGCTCGCCTTGGTGGTTGGGGGCGCGCTTGCGGGCGCCCCCCCTGAATCGGTGGGACAAGGGTCCCACCCGGCGGCAGGGGTCCTTCAGATGTCGGAGGGCCCCTGAGAGTGGAGAGTCCGGTCTCTGGTGATAGAGACCGGCCAGTCGCTGAGGCGCCTTGTGCTAGTTAGATCCGAGGCGCCTCTTTGTAAAGCGGCCGATGGCATCCGCAGGGGTTTAGTGGGTAGTCTGGGCCGTTTGCCCAGGAGTCCCACACTCAGTGCGTAAATGCATTCCCCTGCGAAAACAAAAAAAAAAAAAAAAAGGTTGGGGAGGGGTGCTACTGTCAGGAAACCTCCACGTTGGCTCGATGATTTGAAGGTTTGCTTCTGTCACTTGATCTTTGATTCGGTGATAGCGGCGGCTGACAAGTTATTGGGCTGGTGCACCCTGGGCGACGGTTAATAACTCCCCGTTTAGGGGTCTTGTTAGCCGTTGGCAAATGTCCTGGCAACTGGTGGTGGGTTACCCATGTCGGGTAACCCAGGTTGGAGAGCCAATTGGCTCAGTGGCTGTGAGAGAAGGGGGCTAAGCCCTCTACTCTTACAGCCGTGGTAGGGGTCGCGGGGGAAGAGGAGGGGTTGGTATTACGGTGCGCCGCTCTCCCTATCCTCCGCGACCAGGCGCGGCCATGGCGCAAACATGGTGGTCGGTGGGGCCGCAGAGGAGGAGGACTGCCGGTATTACGGTGCGCCGCTGTCCCTATCCTCTGCGGCCGAATGAGGCGCGGCCATGGCGCAGGCATGGTGGTCGGTGGGGCCGCAGAGGAGGAGGACTGCCGGTATTACGGTGCGCCGCTGTCCCTGCCTCCGGTCTGCTTCCGGACTGGATGGCGTGCGGCTCGCCTTGGTGGTTGGGGGCGCGCCTGCGGGCGCCCCCCCTGAATCGGTGGGACAAGGGTCCCACCCGGCGGCAGGGGTCCTTCAGATGTCGGAGGGCCCCTGAGAGTGGAGAGTCCGGTCTCTGGTGATAGAGACCGGCCAGTCGCTGAGGCGCCTTGTGCTAGTTAGATCCGAGGCGCCTCTTTGTAAAGCGGCCGATGGCATCCGCAGGGGTTTAGTGGGTAGTCTGGGCCGTTTGCCCAGGAGTCCCACACTCAGTGCGTAAATGCATTCCCCTGCGAAAACAAAAAAAAAAAAAAAAAAAAGGTTAGGTTGGGGAAAAGGCCCTTCTCAGGGCCACCCAAAAGGCCCTTCTCAGGGCCACCCAAAAGGCCCTTCTCAGGGCCAAACAAAGGGAAGGGGGGAAATGGAATGTTCAGGGTCTGAACATTCCGCTGGGGAGGAAACGGACGGGAGTGGCCTCGCTGTGGGCCAAAAGAGGATGGGGAGCCTGATGGGAAGTGCGGGCTCCATCACCTCGCTGTCGGAGTCGGTGCTGGGCAACAAGCGCCTCTATTCTGAGGTGGCGACTGGTTCCGGCACCGACACTGAGGTCGGTGTGCCACGGGCACAGTCAGTGGCGAAGAGGGGCAAGGCCCGGGGTGCCTCGCACCTGACGAGGGCCCGGGCTGAGGCGAGGAGGAGTCGAGAGGAGGATGCCGAGGCTTCCTTCTCGGCCTCTCTGGGGGCTCGGGCCTTCCGGAGGGGAGGACCCCCGAGTGGTGGGGACGATGATGTGGTGGTGGCCCCCATTGATGCGCGGGACTTTGGGGCCATGGGTGCTGATGGACTCATGGCCACTGCGGTGGAGAGGCTGGGTATAATAACCAGCCTCGTCGGAAAGACTGCCGCCCTCAAGGGGGGCTTTAACTCCAAAATTATGCGGGCCTCCTCGGATATCAGGGATATCGTGGACACCCTGGTGGCGCGCAGCGAGTCGGACGAAGTTCGACGCCTTAAGGCCGATAATGGTCGCCTCCAAAGGGAGGTGGCCATTATGAAGGCTGAGGTCGCTGCGCTCCGCCGGGGGTTCGAGGAGGCTCGCCGTGAGGCTGCTCAGGCTGCGCGGACGGTGCAGCGGCAGGCTGCTCCAGTGGAGGATGAGCTGGAGCAGAGGATGGCCAGATTGATTGATGGCCGTCTGGCAGCGTTAGGACTGGCTGGGTGTCCTCGGAGTGCCACTCGTCCACCTCTGGCGGGTGACAACTCCGAAGTGGCGAGGGCTGCAAGGACGGCCATTGATCAGGCCTCCGGTCTGGGTCCGGCGCCGCGGCTTGAGCAGCCGGTGGTGGAGTTGGAGGTTCGGGCCCCTGCACGCCCGGCCTCTGAGAGGCGGGGTTGTAAGGGCGTAGGTGCTGGGGGAGTGACAGAGTGGGGGCCCTTCGGGCCGTCGACCTCAACAGCTGTGGTCGACGAATGCCCGGAGCTCCCCTGGGTCGAAGTCCGGGGGAGGAGGGGGAAGGGGAAGGGCGTGGGAAAGAAGTCCCAGCCCAAACCTGCGGAGCGACCGGCGGCGGCCCCAACAAAGGCCACTGCAACGGCGCCCAAGGCACCCCCCAGGGCGGCGCCAGCGAGGGCGGCCAAGCTGTCGGCCCCTAGCTCCTCGGCTGTAATTCTCAAGTTACAGCCGGAGGCAGCGCAAAAAGGGGCCACATACAGCTCCGCCCTCCTCAAGGCCGAGCAGGCGGTGAGCCTGGAGGGGCTAGGAATCGGCTCGCTTCGGATTCGCCCGAGTGCGACCGGGGCGAGGCTAATCGAGGTCTCTGGCCCTTCCAACTCAGACAAGGCAGATGCGCTTGCATCGGCCTTGAAGGCGGCCCTTTCCGGCGTCGCGGACGTTTCCAGGCCCGTCAAAACCGCGGACTTCCGCGTGACGGGCCTGAATGATGCGGCAACGGCGCAGCGGATAAAGGCTGCGGTCGCGCAAGCCGGGAGCTGCACGGAGGACCAGGTCTGGGTGGGTGAAATCCGCTCAGACTGGCGGGGCTCTGGCTCTGCCCTGATGCGCTGCCCGGTCACGACGGCTAAAAAGCTGATCGAGGCGGGCAGCCTCACGGTAGGCTGGAGTCGAGTGCAGCTCCGGCACCTGGAGGCGCGCCCCATGCACTGCTACAAGTGCATGGGGAAGGGGCACACCGCATCGCTGTGCCCCTCGCAGACGGACCGCAGCCGGCTCTGCTATAGGTGCGGGGAGGCAGGGCATTTGTCCGCCTCCTGCACAGCGGAGCCCCGCTGCGCGGTATGCCGCGACGCCGGCAAGCCGGCGGGCCACGTGATGGGGGGTAGGGCCTGCAACCCACCCCCGATCCGAGGGAAAGGGCCGTCCCCTCCTCCGCGCGAGGGAAGGCAAGGGGAGGCGCCAGTCGGCCAAATGGAGGAGTGATGGGGGTTACCTTCCTCCAGGCCAACCTCAACCACTCCGCTAGGGCGCAGGACCTCCTCCTGCAATCCATGGCGGAGTGGGATCTGGATGTCGCGGTGGTCGCGGAGCCGTACGCGGTTCCCTCCCTGCCCCACTGGGCGGGGGATCTGGATGGCCTCGTGGCCATCGTGGCTAGGCCTGGTGCCGCCCCTCCCCTCGCGATTAAGAAGAGAGGGAACGGCTTTGTGGTGGCGGTTCGGGGAGAGTACGCCATAATTGGTGTTTACTTCTCCCCGAACCGGGATTTGCCGGCCCTGGAGCGGTTCTTGGATGCTCTGGGGCCGGAGATAAGGCGGTTAGCGCCCCTAAAGGTCTTCGTGGCCGGTGACTTCAACGCCAAATCAACGGCGTGGGGGAACCCGGCCACGGAGCCCAAGGGGCGAAAGGTGGAAGAGTGGGCGCTGGCCGCGGGGCTGTCTCTCCTAAACAGGGGGACAGCCCACACGTGCGTGCGACGGACGGGCGGATCGGTGGTGGACCTGACGTTCGCCACCCCCTCCGCCGCGCGCTCCGTGTCGGACTGGAGGGTGGAAGGGGGGGTGGAGACACTCTCGGACCACTTGTATATTCGGTTCGAGGTGTCGGCCGCCCCCCAATGTCAGGCGGCATCATCGTCCCGGGTGCGCAGCCGGTTCCCGCGCTGGGCCCTTACGCGGCTTGACCGGGAGCTGGCGGAAGAGGCGGCCATCGTCGGCCGCTGGAGCCTCCCGCCTCTAGACGGAATGGGGGTGGACGATGCGGCTGACCGTCTCGGCGACGCTTTCACAGTGGTGTGCCGGGCGGCCATGCCAAGCGTAGGTCGAGCCCCCCCTAGGCGGGCGGTCTATTGGTGGTCGGCGGAGATTGCCGCCCTTCGCGTCGCCTGCAACGCGGCCCGAAGGGCCTATAGTCGAAGCAGGCGGCGCAGTCCCCGGGACGAGGAGAGGGATGGTCAGCTGTATGCGGTGTATGTGGAAAATCGCAAGGAGCTGCAGCTGGCCATCGGTCGGGCCAAGGAGGAAGCCTTCGAGGAGCTGGTGGAGGGTATCGAAAGAGACCCATGGGGCCGGCCGTATAAGTGGGCGCGAGACAAATTGCGCCCACAGGCGACCCCGCTAACGGAGACCCTTCAGCCAGCTCTGCTGGGGGAGATTGTCGGGGATCTATTCCCCGGCAATCCGCGAGGGTTTTCTCCTCCGAGGATGGCCCGACAGCCGCCTGACGCGGAGGGAGAAGAGATGGAGGCGGATCCGCCTCCCGTCACCGACGTCGAAATGGAGGTGGTCCTCGACCGCCTCCAGACAAGGAAGAGGGCACCGGGTCCAGACGGGGTGCACGGGAAAGTGCTTGCGCTGATTCTCGTGCACCTCGGGGAGGAGTTTCGGGGGCTGCTCAACCGCTGTCTGCGAGAGGGGCAGTTCCCGAAATTATGGAAGGAGGGCCGGCTCTGCCTTATTCCGAAGGGGAGCCGGCCCTTGGACTCGGCTTCGGCGGTGCGACCTCTGGTCCTGCTGAGCGAGGCTGGGAAGGCCCTAGAGAGCGTTGTGGCCTCTCGCCTCGTTCGGCATGTGGAGGAAGGCCCGGGACCGCGTCTCTCTGACGTGCAGTACGGATTCCGGGCCAAGAGGTCCACCATCGACGCCCTCAGGCGTCTGCGGTCGGTGACGGAGGAGGCGGATCGAGAAGGCGATGTGACCCTGGCGACGTCTTTAGACGTCGCCAACGCCTTCAACAGCATCCCGCACAGTGTAATACGGGAGGCACTCCGGTACTTTGGGGTGCCCTCGTACCTGCGGCGGCTGTTGGGGGTGTACCTGGAGGATCGTGTTGTCCTGTACGAGGACGGGGGGGGTCGTATGGTTCGGCGGAGCGTCGGATGCGGTGTGCCACAGGGGTCGATTCTCGGCCCTATCCTGTGGGACATCGCATACGATTGGGTCCTGCGGTGCCGGCTTCCCCCCGGGACGGGTGTCATCTGCTATGCGGATGACACTCTCTTCACGTCCCGGGGTGCGAACTTCGGTGAGGCGGCGCGGCTGGCCGAAACGGGCCTCGCCCTTTTGGTCGGCCGCATAGAGAGGCTGGGGCTTCGGGTCCGACTGGATAAGACCGAAGTCCTCCTCTTCCGCGGGGCCCGGACGCGAGGACCTCCCCCAGGGGCGCGCCTCCAGGTGGGTCATGAGGAGTTGAGGGTGAGTGCCCAGATGAAATACCTGGGCCTCATCCTCGACGGGAGATGGTCCTTTGTCCCCCACTTCCGAGAGCTGGGGCAAAGGATCGTCAGGACGGCTGCGTCGCTGGGCCGACTCCTGCCCAATCTGGGTGGGCCCAGCGACGCTGTACGGAAGCTGTACTCCGGCGTGTGCCGGAGTATGGCGATGTACGGCGCCCCCGTTTGGGTGGACGCCCTTGCCGCGGAGAATAAGCGCCTTCTCCGGCAGGCGCAGAAGGTGATCGCGGTAAGGGCGATACGGGGGTACCGTACAGTGGCGTTCTCTGCGGCCACAGCCCTCGCGGGCGACCCGCCGTGGGAGTTGGTGGCGGAGGTGCTCGCCGAGGTTTACCACTTTGTGGCGAACAGGAGGGAAATCGGCGAGCACCCCTCGCCTGAGATGGTCCGGCGGGTCCGCTTGCGAGGGCAAGCGGAACTCATGCGGAGGTGGGAGGCAGACCTGGCGCGGGCAACGTACGGTGTACGCACAGTGGAGGCCCTGCGCCAGGTCCTGGAGAGATGGATGTTGAGGCGGCGCAAGCCTCTCACCTTCCGCATGACGCAGGTGCTCACCGGGCATGGCTGCTTCGGTGAGTACTTGCACCGCGTGGCCCAGCGGGAGACCGAGCCGGTCTGCCACGATTGTGGCGAGGCTCGGGACACTGCTCAACATGTTCTAGAGCAGTGTCCCAGGTGGAGTCGGCAGCGCCACGATCTGGTGGCAGTGCTCGGTGGAGTGGATCTGTCGCTCCCGAGTGTCGTCAATGCGATGCTCGGGAGTGACGGAGCCTGGGCGGCAGTGGCCTCCTTCTGTGAGACTGTTATGTCACAGAGGGAGGCCGAGGAAAGGAACCGCGAGGACCACCCCCTCGCGGAGCCGATCCGCAGAAGGCGGACGGGGGCGCGACGCAGGCGCTACCTTGCGCGCCTGCAGGCGCCCCCCTAAATCGGTGGGACTAGTCCCACCCGACGGCAGGGGTCCACCAGGTGTCGGTGGGCCCCTGAGAATGGTGAGTCCGGTCTCTGGCGAAAGAGACCGGCCAGTCGCTGAGGCGTCTTGTGTTAGATAGATCCGAGGCGCCTCCCTGTAAAGCGGCCGATGGCACCCGCAGGGGTTTAGTGGGTAGTCTGGGCTGGATAGCGGCCCAGGAGTCCCACACTCAGTGCGTAAATGCATTCCCCTGCGAAAACAAAAAAAAAAAAAAAAAAGGTTAGGTTAGGTTAGGTTAGGTTAGGTTAGGTTAGGTTAGGTTGGGGTGCTACTGTCAGGAAACCTCCACGTTGGCTCGATGATTTGAAGGTTTGCTTCTGTCACTTGATCTTTGATTCGGTGATAGCGGCGGCTGACAAGTTATTGGGCTGGTGCACCCTGGGCGACGGTTAATAACTCCCCGTTTAGGGGTCTTGTTAGCCGTTGGCAAATGTCCTGGCAACTGGTGGTGGGTTACCCATGTCGGGTAACCCAGGTTGGAGAGCCAATTGGCTCAGTGGCTGTGAGAGAAGAGGGCTAAGCCCTCTACTCTTACAGCCGTGGTAGGGGTCGCGGGGGAGGAGGAGGGGTTGGTATTACGGTGCGCCGCTCTCCCCATCCTCCGCGACCAGGCGCGGCCATGGCGCAAACATGGTGGTCGGTGGGGCCGCAGAGGAGGAGGACTGCCGGTATTACGGTGCGCCGCTGTCCCTATCCTCTGCGGCCGAATGAGGCGCGGCCATGGCGCAGGCATGGTGGTCGGTGGGGCCGCAGAGGAGGAGGACTGCCGGTATTACGGTGCGCCGCTGTCCCTATCCTCTGCGGCCGAATAAGACGGAGAGCCGCTGCCTCCGGTCTGCTTCCGGACTGGATGGCGTGCGGCTCGCCTTGGTGGTTGGGGGCGCGCCTGCGGGCGCCCCCCCTGAATCGGTGGGACAGAGGTCCCACCCGGCGGCAGGGGTCCTCCAGATGTCGGAGGGCCCCTGAGAGTGGAGAGTCCGGTCTCTGGTGAAAGAGACCGGCCAGTCGCTGAGGCGCCTTGTGCTAGTTAGATCCGAGGCGCCTCTTTGTAAAGCGGCCGATGGCATCCGCAGGGGTTTAGTGGGTAGTCTGGGCCGATTAGCTGCCCAGGAGTCCCACACTCAGTGCGTAAATGCATTCCCCTGCGAAAACAAAAAAAAAAAAAAAGGTTAGGTTAGGTTAGGTTAGGTTAGGTTAGGTTAGGTTTCCCCCCGACGGGTTCCCATCTTGTCGCGATGGTGGGGCTTAGTAACCGGGGGGGCTGGTCTGACACAACCAGCCACCCCGGTGAACCAAGAGGAACCCAAGGCCCAGAGACTTTGGTGGGTGCTCTGGGCCTGGTGGACGGTCCCCTCAGTAGTACTGCCATTGGCTGGTGACCCGCCACCAGCCTTTGGATGTGGAAACTAGAGGGGACCAGAGGTGGGGTCGCGGGGGTTTGTCCTCCGCGACCACAGCGCGGCCGTGGCGCTGAACACGGTGTGGTGGGGCCGCAGGGGAAGAGGAGAGTCGGTATGTCTCTCGACGATCCCCCTGTCCTCTGCGGCCGAAGGGTGGCTGCCTCTGTATCGGGTGCAATGTGTGGGTGTCACCTGCCTATCACCTCTTGCGCCCGTACAGAGGCAGACTTGGGTGCCCTGTGGCACCCAAGATTTTGTGTGTGTTGTGATCGCTGGTCCCTTCAGGACCAGCGGTCGGTGATGCCCGCTCCCCCCGTCAGCTTTCTGACTGGTGTGCGGAGTGGGCTTGATGGTCCGCGCCACGCTCGCGTGGCGTAAGGGGCGGGTGGTTAGCACTTGTGCTTGCTGCCCGCCCAGGTCGGGGCCGAAAGGCCGGCCGGGGGGGCGTCGCGGTCGAATGCCTAGCGACCCCGTGACGTCCCCCATAACGGCAGCGTGAAAACGCCCCAGGGGTTTAGTGGGTAGGCTGGGCCGACTAGCGGCCCAGGAGTCCCACACTCAGTGCGTAACAAGCATTCCCCTGGGTAAACAAAAAAAAAAAAAAAAAAAAAAAAAAAAGGTTAGGTTAGGTTAGGTTAGGTTAGGTTAGGTTTTCCCCTGCGAAAACAAAAAAAAAAAAAAAAAAAAAAAAAAAAAAAAAAAAAAAAAAAAAAAAAAAAAAAAAAAAAAAAAAAAAAAGGTTAGGTTAGGTTGGGGTGCTAAGTGCGGGAAACCTCCTCGAGTGCCCATTCCCTTGAACGTTTACCTCTCTCTCTTAATCCTCTTGGATTCGGTTAGAGCGGTGGCTGACAAGGGATTTGGGACGGTGCACCCTGGGCGGCAGCCAACAACTCTCCGTTATGCGGGGTCTTGTTGGTTGTTGGCCAATATCCTGCTAACCAGCCACTCTCTCCTGTCTGAACAATCAGACAGTGAGCAGCAGATGTGGCTTGCGCGGCGTTCAGGTCTTGGACGTGGACCTGTGTCGGGCAACTCGTTACCCCAAATACTGGGGCCGAGGGTGCTGTGCTATTAAAAGCCAGCGCCGCGAGGAAGAAAACCTCATCAAAAATAACCCCAATCCCAAGGTCTGGCGTGCCGATGGGATGAATGGCGGGGGGGGAACCCCGTCCCGAGCGCTCACATGAGTGTAGGAGGAGTAGGAGGAGTCAGGGACCTCACCCTGATCAAAAAAAGGAAAATATGAAATGGCGAGTGACAAAAACTATTTACCCCAGGAGGGTACCAGCTTCGCTGGAGAATCCCTCTCTGCATCTTCGGATGTGGACAGCCTCACCGTATCTGGGGGGGGCATCAACCGCCAGAGGGACGCAAGTCCCTCTCAACAATCAGTCCAGACGGACTCTGACAACGACAGCGACTCTAGTCTCCCAGAGGCTTTGCTGAACGAGGAGAACAGAAGTGGCAGGGGTAGTGCTCCCCTGAAAAGGAAAGCACCGGAAGTATCAGGAGCTATGGAACGAGGTCCTAAAATCAACACCGCCATCAGGGGCCGGCCTCGCACACCAGGTATGCGGCGCACACAAGGCGCAACTGAAGGCCGTAAACGCGCCACTGTAGTGGACGAGCACTTGGGGGTGGTCCGGGCTGCTGCTAACAGGGTGCTCGAAGAAGCCGATAAGTCCGGAAACCTCAAAGGGACGGTGTGGCGGGCCATGAAAGAGTCCTGCCAACAAATATTGGAAGCTGCCGAGAAAATCGAGGCCCAACAGGTGGAATCGGAAGCAGTTCGAATACTCACAGCGGACAATAAAAGGATGAGGGAACAGCTAGAACTTCTACAGAAGGAAACAAAGGCGCTCCGTACGGCCTACTCCGAAAAGGCGGCTGCGCCTTTAACCTCAGGGACGGGAATCACAAGGACCGAAATCCAAGAAGTCCTTGCGGACTTTAAGGAATCCTTAGAAAGGGACCTGTTTCTGAGATTGGGGGGCATGGTTACGGATCGGCTTAAGGAGGCTGAAAAAAGGGGCATTCTTGCTCCCGAGCCGATTATGCGCCCGCCCCTTACGACAGATAAGAGGCCAAATGAGGTTGAACGCCAAAACCATGAAGAGGAACGGCCAACAACACTAATGTCATCCGCAAGACCTTGACCAGCGGCGCGAAATACAACCCGTCGCAGGCCACAGCCGCAGGAGGAAGAGCCACAGCCTGGCCCCTCTCAGACAACTGAAGCTCCTCTGACCAACCAGGAGAAGGAAGGATGGGCCACTGTGGTGAAAAAGAAAAAAGGCAAGAGGGGAAAAGGCAAGGGGCACGGAAAAAATTCCCCCCCTGACAAGCTGAAACCCACCCAAGCCCAGGTCCGAACCCCCGGGGTGTCTGCGAAGCCGCCACCTAAGAAAATGTTCACCCCACCAAAGTCGTCGGCGGTGGTGGTAACCCTACGGCCGGAATCCAAAATGGATTACAAATCAGTTATGGCCAGGGTCACCACCCTTAAGCTACCGTCCATTGGGGTGGACCACGTGGCGGTAAGGAGAACTGCTACCGGGGCTCGCATTATTGAGATCCCCGGAGCTCACAGTGCGGTCTCCGCTGACACCCTGGCCGAAAAATTAAGGGAGATGGTGGGCGATGAAGCCCAAATATCACGGCCATATAAAACGGCACAAATAAAAATTTATGGCTTCGATGAGTCAGTGACCCAGGAGTCCCTAAAGGAAGCTGCAGCTGAAGCTGGAAACTGTCCACCGGGACAGATAAGGGTTGGCGCTATTCGCACGGCACCTGACCAGACCGGGGCGTCTATTCTAACTTGCCCTGTAGCAGCCGCCAACAATTTGATCAAAGCCGGACGCCTACTGGTCGGATGGTCGGCCGCCAAAATCAAGGGGCTCGAGGCCCTGCCCATGCGATGCTTCCGCTGCATGGGCTTGGGCCACACTAGGGCCCTCTGTCCGTCTCCGGTGGACAGATCCAATGTGTGCCACCGATGCGGCCAAACGGGCCACATGACGGTGGAATGTAGCGCCAAGGAGCCATGGTGTGCCGTGTGCCACGCCGCAAAGCTCCCGGCGGGGCACGTAATGGGGGGAAAGGCCTGCAACCCCCCACGCACCAGGGGTAAGACGGCCCTGGCTACGAGGGAGGTCTCGGAGGGTCGACTAATGGAACATTAATGCCAACACGACCCTCCCACCACCTGGAAGTTCTGCAGGCCAATGTCAACCACTGCGCCCGTGCCCAAGACCTCCTAGTCCAGCACGTGGCGGAGTGGGGCATTGGCGCTGCCATAGTGTCGGAACCCTATTACGTCCCCCCGCTTTCCAACTGGGCTGGCGACACTGAGGGGCTGGTGGCGGTTACTGCTCCCCAAATCGGAAACCACCCACCTCTCTCGAAAATTGTGAGTGGTAGAGGTTACGTGGCGGTGAGATGGGGAGTTATCGCAATAATTGCTGCATACTTCTCCCCCAACGAGCCGCTTCGTGACTTCGAAGACCTCCTTGAGAGAGTGGGTGGGACGATCGGGAGCATAGCGCCGACACCTGTCATGCTGATGGGAGACCTCAACGCGAAACACACGGCATGGGGTTCTCCCGTAAACCGGGGCAACGCCGCTACCTGCGTGCGGCGGAACGGGGAGTCGATAGTTGATGTGACGTTTGCGACCCCGGCCATTGCCGCGCGGGTGGCGAATTGGCGTGTCCTGGAGGATGTCGAGACCCTCTCCGACCATTTATATATAAGGACGACGGTCTCCAACATGCCCTGTTCCCAAATGCCCGGTCGGGACGAGGGGGGGCGGCAAGGGTTCCCCAGGTGGAATATGGCAAGTCTCGACAGGGACCTGGCTGAAGAGGCTGCCATGATTATCGAATGGAGAGAACCCACACCAAGCCGGTCCCTTGGTGTGGAGGAAAGGGCAATAGGCTTTCGCGTGTCACTCACTGAGGTGTGTGACGCATCCATGAGGAGGTCCGGCCCGTTGCCTGCAAAGGCGCGGGTTCACTGGTGGTCGGAGGACATTGCTGAACTCCGACGTCTCAGTAACCGCGCCCGTCGTAACTACACCCGATGCAGGCGGCGACGGAACTGGGTAGCTGGAGAGGAGGAGCGACTCCATGCTGCCCTCCAGGAGGCTAAAAAATCCCTGTCGATGGCAATCACTAAGGCTAAGGAGGAAGCCCACGAGGCGTTTCTGGCCACACTCGACAGGGACCCGTGGGGGAGGCCATATAGGGTAGTGCGCAACAAGATGCGCCACGCCCCCCCCACAGCCTCCTTAGAGCCGGATCTCCTTAATAGGATTCTCGAAGGCCTATTCCCAACGGCCCAAACATTCGTTCCTCCGAGAATGTCGGCCCCTGAGCGGGAGTCCATCACGACGGAAGTGCCACCGGTGACGACTGAGGAATTTGACCAGGGAGTAGCGCGCCTAATGGCCTGCAAAAAGGCCCCTGGCCCAGATGGCGTCCCTGGTCTGGTTCTACCGGTGGCCTTAAAACACCTGGGGAGCCGTCTCAGACAGCTCTTTGATGACTGTTTGTCATCAGGACGGTTCCCCAAACCGTGGAAGGAGGGCAAGCTCTGCCTACTCAGGAAGGAGAGCCGGCCCGAGGACTCCCCCTCGGGGTGGAGGCCCCTACTGATGCTGGATGAAACCGGGAAAATGCTAGAACGCATTGTGGCCAACCGGATCATCCAGCATCTGGAAAATGTCGGGCCCAACGTGTCGCACCGCCAGTACGGATTCAGAAAAGGGCGGTCGACCGTTGACGCGATAGGGGCCCTCCGAATATTCTCGGAGGACGCAATGGAACGGAAGGGAGGGGCCGTGGGTGTCTCGCTGGACATAGCGAATGCCTTCGGCTCCCTCCCATATGAGGTAATAGAGGAGGCACTCAAATACCATGGGGTGCCCCTCTACCTCAGGAACCTCGTAGGGCACTACCTTACTGAGAGGGTGGTGCTCTACGAGGACAGAGAAGGCGTAAAATCCAAGGCGATGACCTGCGGTGTTCCCCAGGGGTCTGTTCTAGGGCCTCTGCTATGGAACATCGGCTTCGACTGGGCCATCCGCGGGGCCCTGCTCCCCCGGATGACTGTCATCTGCTATGCAGATGACACGATGGTGGCCATCTGGGGAGAGAAGCTGGAGAGCACCCTCAGGGCAGCCGCAGTCGCAGCAGACCTGATGGTCACCCGCGTCAGGCTGCTGGGGCTCAGGGTGGCCCTCAACAAGTGTGAGGTCATCGCCTTCGGAAGCAGGGGATGGAAGCCGCCTGAGGGCGCGTCCATATCCATCGGTGGGGAACGAGTCCAGGTGAAACCGCATATCAAGTACCTAGGTATCATCCTGGACTCACGCTGGAACTTCCGGGAGCACTTCAAACGACTGGCTCCCCGGATAGTCGGTGCTGCGTCGGCCATGGGCCGGCTGCTGCCCAATGTTGGAGGGCCCAGTGCCCCGTGCCGCAAGCTATATGCGGGTGTAACCCGAAGCATGGCATTGTACGGGGCACCAATCTGGGCAGATAGGCTCTCCAAAGCCAACGTGGCCCAGCTGCGGAGGCCACAGAGAGTGGTGGCCAATCGCATAGCTCGGGCCTACGTAACGGTGGCATGGGCGGCGGCGTGTGCACTGGCTGGCACCCCACCGTGGGATATGGACGCTAAGGTTCAGGCGGAAGTATATTGGGAGCGGGCAAGGAGGCGAGCTGTGGGGGAAAGGCCCGCCCCAAGAGAATTAAGGACTGTCCGTCAGTTGGCCGTAGACAGGTTGAAAGAGCGATGGCGAGTAGAGCTGGAAAACTCCCCGTATGGTGTTCGAACCATCGGGGCGCTCCTCCCATCGCTCGAGGAATGGATGGAAAGAACGTACGGCCAACTGACGTACAGGATGACGCAGGTGATGACCGGACACGGGTGCTTCGGTCATTACCTGCACAGAATAGGAAAGGAGGAAACCCCGGTCTGTCATGAGTGTGGGGAGCCGGATGACACGGCCCAACACACTCTGGCAGACTACGGGAAATGGACCGAGGAGAGGGTGGCCCTAGCAGTGGCCCTAGGAGGAGGAGGCCTGGATCTCTCGCTGCACAACGTCATCAGCAAGATGTTGAGCGGCGAGGGACGCTGGGATGCAGTATACTCCTTCTGCGAAACGGTAATGTCGCAGAAGGAGGCTGCTGAAAGGGAGCGCGAGGCACGAGCGCATGCCCCTCCCCATCGGCGAGGACGAAGAGGCAGGCGGCGGGCACAATATGCCCGTCGTCTGCTAGGATAGTGCCGTGAGGCAACGCCGGGGGGCGTCGTGGTAGAATGTTCGCGATCCCATGGCGCCCCCAATAACGGCCGGTGCGGAAACGCCGCAGGGGGGTTTAGTGGGTAGTCCGGGCTAGGCCTGGGAGTCCCACACTCCCCGGGAACAGTGTCCCCGGGGGCCGGTGCCTAAATGCATTCCCCCCTGCGAAAACAAAAAAAAAAAAAAAAAAAAAAAAAAAAAAAAGGTTAGGTTAGGTTAGGTTAGGTTAGGTTAGGTTAGGTTAGGTTAGGTTAGGTTAGGTTAGGTTAGGTTAGGTTGGGGTGCTAGTGCAGGAAACCTCCCCGAGTGCCTGATCCCTTGAAAGCTTTAATGGGCTGACAAGGGCTCAGGACGGTGCACCCTGGAAACGGCAATCAATAACTCCCTACGGGGTCTTGTTGGTTGCTGGCCAATGTCCTGCAATCCTTTCCCTCCTTTCCCTCTGTCCTCATCCCATCCTTAAAGAGTCGGTCTGCTCCCGGTACTTCTCTCATAATGAGAGTCGACTGGCGATGCGGATCGCTCTATCCTTTCCCCCTTTTCCTTCCTTTCTTCCTCAGTCTGTCCGGTGGAGTAAACCACTCGAAAAATCAGTCGTTTGGGGTGGGATCGGGTAATTGAGCTTAGGTCAATGCTAGGGTGACCGCACACCTGAATTAAAAAAAGGAACGTTCAAAAAATGCAAGTCGTGAATAAAGAAAATCTACCCCAGGGTGGTACCGGCCGTACCGCGGTCGGAGAATCCACCCCGGTGTCTAATGACACCGGCTGCCCCTCGTATTCTGGGGGGGGCAATTTACGCCTTGCGCCTTCGGACGCAATTGTTGATGCAGTAGTAGGAGACGATGTGGTGGGAGACGAAGTGGTGGGAGACGAAGTGGTGGGAAAGAATGCGGGAGATGTTGTCGCACAGGTTTCGGACTCTGAAATGAGTGTTAAGAGTGCCAGTAGTGGTTGCGGACAGTCCCGCTTCTTCAGGAAACGGCGGAACACGGAGAGCCCGGAATTGAGTTCTGCGACGGATGAGGATAATCCTCCACAGGCGCGCGCTCAGCGCGGTAAGAGAGGTAGAGGAAGACCGCCGACAACCGGCGAATGTATTGGCCTCGGGAAGGCAAGGGAGGCTCTTCAGGCTACTCGTCGTGCCGAGTTTCTGAAGGTCCGCATCGGTGAGGAGGATCGTCAGTTGGCTGAAGCCGCCAAAAAGGTGGCGGTCAGGAGTGAGAGGGCAGCGTCACGCGCCTCCACTCGGTCTGAGGCGGAATTCGAGCCGGAAGACCTAACTGCCGGGTCTATAGAGGAGAGGCTGAACAACTCTGTTGCGGCAATAAGAGCGGTTGGGAAGATGTCCAAAGGCCTGAAGGGCACCGCCCAGAAGACCCTCAAGGATGCGGCAGCCTCAATTGAAGACTTAGCACACGAGCTAATGGAGAGATGTACCTCCAGCGAGACGCGCCGCTTGCAGGCGGAGAACGCTCGCCTAAAACAGGAGATGGCTGACCTTCGTCAAGAGTTAGACGAGATTCGAACGGAGGTCTACAAGTCGAAGCGCTCAGCTCAGCCTGAGACTGAAGCGCCGCGGGACACGCCAGCACTGGAGAAACAGCTGACGAGTCTCCTTAAAGAAGAACTCGGTCGATTCAGGGAAGAGGTCCTTACGAAAGTAAACTTTTTGGAGGGGAAAGTCCTCAGACCCACATTGGCCTCTGACCGGGGCAGCAAAGGTAGAGCTCCAACTATGGCCACGTTTGCCGAGAAGACAGCGGCCAGGCCGACTTTGGCAGAGACTCCTGTGGAACAGGTATCGCAGGCGGTCGACATCCCGCCCTCTCAGCCGAGTACAAGCACAGCCCCAGCTAAAACCAAGAAGGCTAAAAGGAAGAAGGCCAAGTCTTCCAAGACTGCACCTGATGCGGCCGCGGCAGCTGCCCCACAGCAAGCGGAAGAGGGTGCCTGGCAAACTGTGGGTCAAAAGAAGTCCCAAAAGAAGGCCACTAGAAAAGAGGCCCAGAAGAAGAAACGGCAGGAAGCCAGGCTTCGCCCGCCCCGGTCAGCAGCGGTTGTTTTGACCCTGCAGCCGCACGCTTCTCAAAATGGCGTGACATATGAGGAGGTGTTGGGTCGAGCAAAAAGTCAGGTGGATACTGTGAGCTTGGGTATCGAGGGCATGCGGTGCAAGGTCACGGCCACTGGTGCCCGCCTCTTGCAGGTGCCCGGCAGTTCTAGTGGCCCCCTAGCCGACGCCTTGGCCGACAAGCTGAGGCAAGCCCTGAATCCGGAGGAAGTGAAGGTCTCCAGACCTGTAAAGCGGGTAGACCTGCGAATATCTGGCCTGGATGATTCCGTGACTAGGGAAGAGCTGACAGCAGCACTGGCCAAGGCTGGAGCTTGCTCTGAGCTGGACCTGAAAGTAGGCGAGATTCGTCGTGCACCGCGTGGTATGGGGACCTCGATTGTAGCGTGCCCGGTGACTGTGGCTAAAAAGCTGGAGGATGGCCGTCGGCTCCTAGTTGGCTGGGTGTCTGCCAGTGTTAAGCTGTTAAAGCAAAGGCCGATGCGCTGCTACAGATGCATCACGGGTGAGCATGTGGCGACGCAATGCAATTCTGCGGTAGACTGTAGTGGCCTCTGTTTCCGATGTGGCAAACGAGGCCACGAGGCCAGGACGTGTTCTGCGGCGCCCCATTGCCCCGTATGCGCGGAGGCCAATAAGCCCGCCGATCATGCAATCGGCAGTAAACTATGTAAGGCAGCCAATAAGAAGACGGGCAAGACACCCAAAAAGGCCCCAGCCTCTCGGCCTAAAATACCCCCCACCGAATCGTCACAAGGTGTGGAACCTTTTGAGATGGAATGTCCATAATGTCTCAAAGTACGACATTCTTGCAGTGCAACATCAACCACTCTGCCAGAGCACAAGACCTTCTGTGTCAGAGCATGGTGGAGTGGGGTGTCAAAGTGGCGATAGTTGCGGAGCCATACTTTGTTCCGCCTCGTGACGATTGGGTGGGGGATGCTAGCTGCTCGGTGGCCATCATCTCGTCGCCTTCCTCAGGCTCGCAATTCCCTGAAAACATCACCAGGGACGACGGGTTTGTTGCAGCGCGGATAGGGGATTGCGTAGTGGTCGGCGTGTATTTTTCGCCCAACAGGGCTCTAGCCGACTATGAGGCATTTCTCATACGTTTAGGATCTGTCGTGGTCAGCAGCCATCCTCGCCCCGTGATCGTGGCCGGGGACTTCAACGCCAAGTCCTTGGCGTGGGGCTCCCCGGTTGTGGACGCGAGAGGCGAGCTAGTTGAGGAGTGGGCGTTGCAACTCGGTCTCACACTCATGAACCGGGGAACGACCCACACTTGTATTCGACAAAGGGGTGGCTCAATTGTTGATCTAACGTTCGCCAGCCCCTCCCTATCTCGACGAATTGCGGACTGGCGGGTTGTTGAGGAGGTGGAGACGCTCTCTGACCACCGGTATATTCGGTTCAGTGTCTCCGCCCAGAC
Source organism: Plodia interpunctella (assembly GCF_027563975.2). Classification (NCBI taxonomy): domain Eukaryota; kingdom Metazoa; phylum Arthropoda; class Insecta; order Lepidoptera; family Pyralidae; genus Plodia; species Plodia interpunctella. The sequence continues at coordinate 8,277,689 of NC_071314.1, forward strand.
CTCCGGCCAGCCAGCTACGCCTACCGGACTTGACGTAAGCAGCCCCCGTTGGGCCATAAAACGGATCGACAAGGAGCTGCTAAAGGAAGTGACGATAGTACAGGCCTGGGCGTCGGCACCTCCCGCTGAGCCTATAAACGTGGATGAGGAGGCGGAATGGTTTAGGGACACGTTAACCGCTGTGTGCGACGCGGCGATGCCCAGAGTACGGAGAGCACCGTCCCGACGGCAAGTATACTGGTGGTCCCAAGAGATTGCCCAACTCCGGCGAAGGTGCATATTTCGTCGCCGCCTCTATGCTCGTCATAGGAGAAGACGTCGCCGCACCGCAGATACAGCCGCTCGCGAGGCGGAACTCTACGAGGAGTATAGAGCGGCAAAGGAAGAACTCCAGGTGGCCATTCGCACTGCCAAAGACAGGGCGCGAGAAGAGCTATTGGCGACTCTGGACAGAGATCCGTGGGGGCGCCCCTACCTGTTGGTGCGGGGGAAACTTCGCCCATGGGCTCCTCCCCTAACCCAGAGTATGCCGCCACAACTGGTGAACGACGTGGTGAGTGCCTTATTCCCGACGGGTCGATCTGATTTTGTGCCACCGGCAATGCGGTTAAACGACTTAAATGAAGAGATTGGCACTGTTCCCCCCGTCTCCGAAGAGGAACTGGAAGTCGCGATAGGCAGGATGAAGAGGAAGAACACGGCCCCGGGTCCGGATGGTATCCCGGGTGTTGCGCTCGTGCTGGCCCTCGGGACTCTTGGGACCCGATTCCGTCAGCTCCTCACAGCCTGCCTAGAGCAGGGACGGTTTCCTATTAGGTGGAAGACGGGGAAACTGGTGCTCCTACGAAAAGAGGGTCGCCCGGCAGAGTCCCCCTCGGCCTATAGGCCAGTTGTACTGCTTGATGAGGTGGACAAAATGTTGGAAAAGGTGATTGCAGATCGAATCGTCGAGCATTTGAGCAGGGTGGGACCGGATCTTGCCGAGAACCAATTTGGCTTTCGCCGCTGTCGGTCGACGATAGACGCTATTTCTGGTGTCCAACGTTTGGCCAGTGAAGCGACGTCCCGGGGTGAGGTGGTGCTGGCGGTGTCTTTAGACATTGCAAACGCCTTCAACACCTTGCCCTGGGCTACCATAAGGGAGGCGCTGAAATACCATGGTGTGCCGGCATATCTTCGCCGAATTATAGACGCATACCTCAGTGACAGAGCGGTAGTCTACCCGGGCCTCAACGGCCCTGAACAGAGGCAAATGTCGTGCGGTGTTCCACAGGGGTCGGTCCTCGGACCGCTCCTGTGGAACATCGGCTACGACTGGGTCCTGCGCGGGACCGTACTTCCTGGTGTCGCGCTACATTGTTATGCCGACGACACCCTAGTCACCGTGCGGGCCAAATCGTATAGGCAGGCTGCTATGGTGGCCACTGCCGGAGTCGCTCAAATCGTAGGCCGAATAAGACGGCTGGGACTGGAGGTGGCCCTCCGCAAGTCGGAAGCCCTACTTTTTCATGGTCCTCGAGCGGCACCGACCTCTGACGCCCATATTATTGTGGGAGGGGTCCGTATCGACGTCGGGTCGACTCTCAAGTACCTCGGTTTAGTCCTTGACAGCCGATGGGATTTCAGGCGCCACTTTGATCTTTTGGCGCCCAAACTCACCAAGACGGCGGCTGCGATGTCCCGCCTCCTGCCAAACCTGGGCGGACCAAGCGTCGCATGTAGGAACCTATTTACGGGAGTGGTGAGATCGATGGCGATGTACGGTGCACCGATCTGGGGACCGAGTCTATCTGCCCGGAACGCGGCTGTTTTGCAAAGACCACAACGTCTGATGGCCATACGAGTCATTCGCGGTTATTGCACAGTGTCGGGTGAAGCAGCATGCGCCCTGGCGGGAACACCGCCCTGGAGTTTAGAGGCTAAAGCTCTCGCCCAGTTGTATACCTGGCGGCAGCAGATGTTGCAACAGGGTCAACCACAAGCACCGTCGGAGGTGAACGGGCAGAGGATGAGGTTGCGCAGCGTGACCATCGAGGAGTGGGACGAGAAACTGGCCCAGCCCAGCGCCGGGCAATACACCATCTCGGCCCTCCGTCCAGTACTGGCGGAGTGGGTAAATAGACGGCACGGCAGTCTCTCCTATAGACTGACACAGGTACTCTCGGGGCATGGCTGCTTCGGGAAGTACCTGTGTCGGATCGGCCGGGAGGAAAACGAGAGCTGCCATCACTGTGATGCCGAAACAGACACAGCTGCCCATACTTTGGCCGTTTGTCCGGCGTGGGAAGAAGAGCGGCAAAACACCGTCGCAACACTGGGCGCACAAGACCTCGAGCTGTCAACGGTGCTCGATAAAATGGTCGAAAGTGAAGCTGCTTGGCAGGCCGTCGCAGAGTTTTGTGAGGCTGTCATGGAGACCAAGGAGGAAGCGGAAAGAGTGAGAGAGGCGACGAGTACTGTACCATCTCGCCGAGCACGCAATGTGCGCCGTAGGAGGCGCGCAAATATGGACCTTAGACCACCATAAGGTCCGGCCTGCGGGCGCCGGACGGGGCAGTCCGACGCCTGATCAGCCACAGGCCAAGAAGGCGCGGGAGCACTGGTGTCCGGTGCGACCGCCCAACGAGACGGATGAGGAGTAAAGCTCCTAAATAGAAGAGGTCCGCGATGGTGGACCAAAGCTTTGCCGAGGCCGCGTTGTGCATGCGCGAGCGATCCCGCAGCCTCGGCCCGAAAGCCGAGAAGGACACCGTGTGGTTTTTAGTCCGTGCAAGTCGGACATACCCCGGCGCTATGCCCCGGCGCCGGGCACGCGGAGGCGTTTTCCACACGAGAAAAAAAAAAAAAAAAAAAAAAAAAAAGGTTAGGTTAGGTTAGGTTCCCGCCCTCTCAGCCGAGTACAAGCACAGCCCCAGCTAAAACCAAGAAGGCTAAAAGGAAGAAGGCCAAGTCTTCCAAGACTGCACCTGATGCGGCCGCGGCAGCTGCCCCACAGCAAGCGGAAGAGGGTGCCTGGCAAACTGTGGGTCAAAAGAAGTCCCAAAAGAAGGCCACTAGAAAAGAGGCCCAGAAGAAGAAACGGCAGGAAGCCAGGCTTCGCCCGCCCCGGTCAGCAGCGGTTGTTTTGACCCTGCAGCCGCACGCTTCTCAAAATGGCGTGACATATGAGGAGGTGTTGGGTCGAGCAAAAAGTCAGGTGGATACTGTGAGCTTGGGTATCGAGGGCATGCGGTGCAAGGTCACGGCCACTGGTGCCCGCCTCTTGCAGGTGCCCGGCAGTTCTAGTGGCCCCCTAGCCGACGCCTTGGCCGACAAGCTGAGGCAAGCCCTGAATCCGGAGGAAGTGAAGGTCTCCAGACCTGTAAAGCGGGTAGACCTGCGAATATCTGGCCTGGATGATTCCGTGACTAGGGAAGAGCTGACAGCAGCACTGGCCAAGGCTGGAGCTTGCTCTGAGCTGGACCTGAAAGTAGGCGAGATTCGTCGTGCACCGCGTGGTATGGGGACCTCGATTGTAGCGTGCCCGGTGACTGTGGCTAAAAAGCTGGAGGATGGCCGTCGGCTCCTAGTTGGCTGGGTGTCTGCCAGTGTTAAGCTGTTAAAGCAAAGGCCGATGCGCTGCTACAGATGCATCACGGGTGAGCATGTGGCGACGCAATGCAATTCTGCGGTAGACTGTAGTGGCCTCTGTTTCCGATGTGGCAAACGAGGCCACGAGGCCAGGACGTGTTCTGCGGCGCCCCATTGCCCCGTATGCGCGGAGGCCAATAAGCCCGCCGATCATGCAATCGGCAGTAAACTATGTAAGGCAGCCAATAAGAAGACGGGCAAGACACCCAAAAAGGCCCCAGCCTCTCGGCCTAAAATACCCCCCACCGAATCGTCACAAGGTGTGGAACCTTTTGAGATGGAATGTCCATAATGTCTCAAAGTACGACATTCTTGCAGTGCAACATCAACCACTCTGCCAGAGCACAAGACCTTCTGTGTCAGAGCATGGTGGAGTGGGGTGTCAAAGTGGCGATAGTTGCGGAGCCATACTTTGTTCCGCCTCGTGACGATTGGGTGGGGGATGCTAGCTGCTCGGTGGCCATCATCTCGTCGCCTTCCTCAGGCTCGCAATTCCCTGAAAACATCACCAGGGACGACGGGTTTGTTGCAGCGCGGATAGGGGATTGCGTAGTGGTCGGCGTGTATTTTTCGCCCAACAGGGCTCTAGCCGACTATGAGGCATTTCTCATACGTTTAGGATCTGTCGTGGTCAGCAGCCATCCTCGCCCCGTGATCGTGGCCGGGGACTTCAACGCCAAGTCCTTGGCGTGGGGCTCCCCGGTTGTGGACGCGAGAGGCGAGCTAGTTGAGGAGTGGGCGTTGCAACTCGGTCTCACACTCATGAACCGGGGAACGACCCACACTTGTATTCGACAAAGGGGTGGCTCAATTGTTGATCTAACGTTCGCCAGCCCCTCCCTATCTCGACGAATTGCGGACTGGCGGGTTGTTGAGGAGGTGGAGACGCTCTCTGACCACCGGTATATTCGGTTCAGTGTCTCCGCCCAGACCTCCGGCCAGCCAGCTACGCCTACCGGACTTGACGTAAGCAGCCCCCGTTGGGCCATAAAACGGATCGACAAGGAGCTGCTAAAGGAAGTGACGATAGTACAGGCCTGGGCGTCGGCACCTCCCGCTGAGCCTATAAACGTGGATGAGGAGGCGGAATGGTTTAGGGACACGTTAACCGCTGTGTGCGACGCGGCGATGCCCAGAGTACGGAGAGCACCGTCCCGACGGCAAGTATACTGGTGGTCCCAAGAGATTGCCCAACTCCGGCGAAGGTGCATATTTCGTCGCCGCCTCTATGCTCGTCATAGGAGAAGACGTCGCCGCACCGCAGATACAGCCGCTCGCGAGGCGGAACTCTACGAGGAGTATAGAGCGGCAAAGGAAGAACTCCAGGTGGCCATTCGCACTGCCAAAGACAGGGCGCGAGAAGAGCTATTGGCGACTCTGGACAGAGATCCGTGGGGGCGCCCCTACCTGTTGGTGCGGGGGAAACTTCGCCCATGGGCTCCTCCCCTAACCCAGAGTATGCCGCCACAACTGGTGAACGACGTGGTGAGTGCCTTATTCCCGACGGGTCGATCTGATTTTGTGCCACCGGCAATGCGGTTAAACGACTTAAATGAAGAGATTGGCACTGTTCCCCCCGTCTCCGAAGAGGAACTGGAAGTCGCGATAGGCAGGATGAAGAGGAAGAACACGGCCCCGGGTCCGGATGGTATCCCGGGTGTTGCGCTCGTGCTGGCCCTCGGGACTCTTGGGACCCGATTCCGTCAGCTCCTCACAGCCTGCCTAGAGCAGGGACGGTTTCCTATTAGGTGGAAGACGGGGAAACTGGTGCTCCTACGAAAAGAGGGTCGCCCGGCAGAGTCCCCCTCGGCCTATAGGCCAGTTGTACTGCTTGATGAGGTGGACAAAATGTTGGAAAAGGTGATTGCAGATCGAATCGTCGAGCATTTGAGCAGGGTGGGACCGGATCTTGCCGAGAACCAATTTGGCTTTCGCCGCTGTCGGTCGACGATAGACGCTATTTCTGGTGTCCAACGTTTGGCCAGTGAAGCGACGTCCCGGGGTGAGGTGGTGCTGGCGGTGTCTTTAGACATTGCAAACGCCTTCAACACCTTGCCCTGGGCTACCATAAGGGAGGCGCTGAAATACCATGGTGTGCCGGCATATCTTCGCCGAATTATAGACGCATACCTCAGTGACAGAGCGGTAGTCTACCCGGGCCTCAACGGCCCTGAACAGAGGCAAATGTCGTGCGGTGTTCCACAGGGGTCGGTCCTCGGACCGCTCCTGTGGAACATCGGCTACGACTGGGTCCTGCGCGGGACCGTACTTCCTGGTGTCGCGCTACATTGTTATGCCGACGACACCCTAGTCACCGTGCGGGCCAAATCGTATAGGCAGGCTGCTATGGTGGCCACTGCCGGAGTCGCTCAAATCGTAGGCCGAATAAGACGGCTGGGACTGGAGGTGGCCCTCCGCAAGTCGGAAGCCCTACTTTTTCATGGTCCTCGAGCGGCACCGACCTCTGACGCCCATATTATTGTGGGAGGGGTCCGTATCGACGTCGGGTCGACTCTCAAGTACCTCGGTTTAGTCCTTGACAGCCGATGGGATTTCAGGCGCCACTTTGATCTTTTGGCGCCCAAACTCACCAAGACGGCGGCTGCGATGTCCCGCCTCCTGCCAAACCTGGGCGGACCAAGCGTCGCATGTAGGAACCTATTTACGGGAGTGGTGAGATCGATGGCGATGTACGGTGCACCGATCTGGGGACCGAGTCTATCTGCCCGGAACGCGGCTGTTTTGCAAAGACCACAACGTCTGATGGCCATACGAGTCATTCGCGGTTATTGCACAGTGTCGGGTGAAGCAGCATGCGCCCTGGCGGGAACACCGCCCTGGAGTTTAGAGGCTAAAGCTCTCGCCCAGTTGTATACCTGGCGGCAGCAGATGTTGCAACAGGGTCAACCACAAGCACCGTCGGAGGTGAACGGGCAGAGGATGAGGTTGCGCAGCGTGACCATCGAGGAGTGGGACGAGAAACTGGCCCAGCCCAGCGCCGGGCAATACACCATCTCGGCCCTCCGTCCAGTACTGGCTGAGTGGGTAAATAGACGGCACGGCAGTCTCTCCTATAGACTGACACAGGTACTCTCGGGGCATGGCTGCTTCGGGAAGTACCTGTGTCGGATCGGCCGGGAGGAAAACGAGAGCTGCCATCACTGTGATGCCGAAACAGACACAGCTGCCCATACTTTGGCCGTTTGTCCGGCGTGGGAAGAAGAGCGGCAAAACACCGTCGCAACACTGGGCGCACAAGACCTCGAGCTGTCAACGGTGCTCGATAAAATGGTCGAAAGTGAAGCTGCTTGGCAGGCCGTCGCAGAGTTTTGTGAGGCTGTCATGGAGACCAAGGAGGAAGCGGAAAGAGTGAGAGAGGCGACGAGTACTGTACCATCTCGCCGAGCACGCAATGTGCGCCGTAGGAGGCGCGCAAATATGGACCTTAGACCACCATAAGGTCCGGCCTGCGGGCGCCGGACGGGGCAGTCCGACGCCTGATCAGCCACAGGCCAAGAAGGCGCGGGAGCACTGGTGTCCGGTGCGACCGCCCAACGAGACGGATGAGGAGTAAAGCTCCTAAATAGAAGAGGTCCGCGATGGTGGACCAAAGCTTTGCCGAGGCCGCGTTGTGCATGCGCGAGCGATCCCGCAGCCTCGGCCCGAAAGCCGAGAAGGACACCGTGTGGTTTTTAGTCCGTGCAAGTCGGACATACCCCGGCGCTATGCCCCGGCGCCGGGCACGCGGAGGCGTTTTCCACACGAGAAAAAAAAAAAAAAAAAAAAAAAAAAAAAGGTTAGGTTAGGTTAGGTTAGGTTAGGTTAGGTTAGGTTAGGTTGGGGTGCTACTGTCAGGAAACCTCCACGTTGGCTCGATGATTTGAAGGTTTGCTTCTGTCACTTGATCTTTGATTCGGTGATAGCGGCGGCTGACAAGTTATTGGGCTGGTGCACCCTGGGCGACGGTTAATAACTCCCCGTTTAGGGGTCTTGTTAGCCGTTGGCAAATGTCCTGGCAACTGGTGGTGGGTTACCCATGTCGGGTAACCCAGGTTGGAGAGCCAATTGGCTCAGTGGCTGTGAGAGAAGGGGGCTAAGCCCTCTACTCTTACAGCCGTGGTAGGGGTCGCGGGGGAAGAGGAGGGGTTGGTATTACGGTGCGCCGCTCTCCCTATCCTCCGCGACCAGGCGCGGCCATGGTGCAAACATGGTGGTCGGTGGGGCCGCAGAGGAGGAGGACTGCCGGTATTACGGTGCGCCGCTGTCCCTATCCTCTGCGGCCGAATGAGGCGCGGCCATGGCGCAGGCATGGTGGTCGGTGGGGCCGCAGAGGAGGAGGACTGCCGGTATTACGGTGCGCCGCTGTCCCTATCCTCTGCGGCCGAATAAGACGGAGAGCCGCTGCCTCCGGTCTGCTTCCGGACTGGATGGCGTGCGGCTCGCCTTGGTGGTTGGGGGCGCGCCTGCGGGCGCCCCCCCTGAATCGGTGGGACAAGGGTCCCACCCGGCGGCAGGGGTCCTTCAGATGTCGGAGGGCCCCTGAGAGTGGAGAGTCCGGTCTCTGGTGATAGAGACCGGCCAGTCGCTGAGGCGCCTTGTGCTAGTTAGATCCGAGGCGCCTCTTTGTAAAGCGGCCGATGGCATCCGCAGGGGTTTAGTGGGTAGTCTGGGCCGTTTGCCCAGGAGTCCCACACTCAGTGCGTAAATGCATTCCCCTGCGAAAACAAAAAAAAAAAAAAAAAAAAAAAAGGTTAGGTTAGGTTAGGTTAGGTTTCCCAAAAGCGAATGGAAGCCCTACAATTATGGCAGGACAGGCTAGAAAACACAAGTGCTGGTCGTCAGACGGTAGAAGCCGTCCGTCCTATATTACTGCAGTGGGTGGACCGGAGTCATGGGTCCCTTACCTTCCGACTGACGCAGATTTTGACCGGGCATGGTTGCTTTGGCAAATATCTGTGTCAGGTGGCTGGAAGGGAGCCGACAACCGAGTGCCACCACTGTGATGGCGGCTTTGAGGATACGGCCGAGCACACCTTAACAGTGTGTACGGCATTTAGTACGGAGCGTGCTGAGCTTACAGCCGCAATTGGGCTAGATCTCTCTCTGCGGGCCATTCTGATTGCGATGGTCTCGTCCAGAAGAGAATGGAATGCTGTAAAAAGATTCTGCGAAGTTGTAATGGGAGTAAAGGAGGAAGCGGAGCGTGAACGTGAAGCTACGACCTCAGACCCCATGCGACGTAGAACAAAAGGACGAAGAAGGCGGGACTTTAACCGCCAACAACCCCCCTGACTGGCAAATCTGGGTGGCGGACTCGGGGATAAGTCTGTCGACTCAACTTGAGGATGCGTGCGCGTGTGCCTGCGCGCAACCCAAGAGGCAACAAAAACAAGAGGAACCTGGAAGCAGGTAATCGCAGCCGACAGCAGTAGAATGCCAGACTTCGGTCAGGTGACCCTGCTAACGGCACCAATTGCGATAAGAGGTACACCGTATGGTTTTTAGTGGGTTCGAGCCCCACACTACTGCTTTCCTGTCCCCGCAGTGAAAGTGGTGTCAGTGGGTTGGCCATTTTCCATACGAAAAAAAAAAAAAAAAAAAAAAAGGTTAGGTTAGGTTAGGTTAGGTTAGGTTAGGTTAGGTTAGGTTAGGTTAGGTTAGGTTGTACTGAGGTGTGCTAAGTGTACTGAGGTGTGCTAAGTGTACTGAGGTGTGCTAAGTGTACTGAGGTGTGCTAAGTGTACTGAGGTGTGCTAAGTGTACTGAGGTGTGCTAAGTGTACTGAGGTGTGCTAAGTGTACTGAGGTGTGCTAAGTGTACTGAGGTGTGCTAAGTGTACTGAGGTGTGCTAAGTGTACTGAGGTGTGCTAAGTGTACTGAGGTGTGCTAAGTGTACTGAGGTGTGCTAAGTGTACTGAGGTGTGCTAAGTGTACTGAGATGTGCTAAGTGTACTGAGGTGTGCTAAGTGTACTGAGGTGTGCTAAGTGTACTGAGGTGTGCTAAGTGTACTGAGGTGTGCTAAGTGTACTGAGGTGTGCTAAGTGTACTGAGGTGTGCTAAGTGTACTGAGGTGTGCTAAGTGTACTGAGGTGTGCTAAGTGTCCCGAGGTTGTGTCGAGTACAATTGAGGTGTTTTGGTGACTACTCTGTCATCAAGAGTTTTCTCTTGGTTTATTTTTGTTTTTGACGGGTTCAGTGTCTTGGCTCCTTCTGGAGTTGGGGCACTGGCAGGATCCTATTCTTCTTTACAAAAAGTAAGGTTGTGCTGTTGACCACAGCTACCAGACCGCTGGTGCGGGGTAGCTCAACTTTTTGTAACCAGGCAGGGGCCAGTTTCTGCCCCCTGTCTGTGGGTTTTTGCTTTGTTTTTGCCCTATTTGGGGCCAATAATTTGGTGTGGTCACGTCTGGCCCAATATGGGTAGGAACGTGGCCAAGTCTTCTAGGGGAAGATCTCTGACCCCAAGGGGGAAGAGAACTACCGGGGGGGGTAACGAGGTGGTGGGGAACGTAGAAGAGGGCGAGAAGACGGCAATCAGCCGGGCGGAGTCGCTCTATTTTTCGGACGGCGATTCGGACGGGTCTGTCTGGCTCCCGGACGTTATGATAGGCGGAAAGGAGCGGGGCCAAGCCCCAAAGAGGAAGGCTTCAGAGGACGTTGAAGAGGCGGAAAGGGCCTCTAACAAGCTTTCCTCCGCTTCGAGAGGCCGGGCTGCTCAACGCAGCTCCTACGCTGGTACGGCCGAAACCAAGGAGAGGCTTCGAGACCTCTCCGCGGACTACGCTCAATTCGAGCGCGAGCTGGAAATGGCCGGTACCAGCAAATACCTGAGGAGCAACGAGGAGAGCAGGAAGAGGTGCCTCGTTGACGAGCACCTCGAGGTTGTAAGGGCGGCAGCCCAAAAGGTCTTGGCGGAGGCCGGAAAAGCCGGCAACTTAAAGGGGACGGCATGGCGGGCCATGAACGAGGCCTGCCATGACATAATTGTGGCGGCCGGAAAAATCGAGGCGCAATGCGAGGAGTCGGAAGCTGTCCGCATACTCAGGGCGGATAATAAGAGGATGCGGGAGCAGCTTTCGCTCCTCCAGCAGGAAACGAAGGCCCTGCGCACGGCCTTTGCCGAGCGCACGTCGACGGCGCTGAACGAGGCCCAACCAGCGGTGGGTGCCCCCTCGCTGGAGGACATTAGGGGACTCCTTTCTGAATGGAAGGAGTCCTTTGAAAGGAACATGTTCCTCAAGTTGGGGGGCATGGTTAATGACCGCCTCAAGGAGGCCGAGAAAAGGGGCTTCTTGGCCCCTGAACCGATTATCCGGCCGCCTCTGGCAGCCGACAAGAAAAAGGAGGCTGAAAAGGAGGCTGAACCGTCGGTCCCAAAAACTGGGAAAAGCTATGCCGGTGCAGTTGCGGGGGCTACTCTAATGCCCCCGGCACGTCCTGGGCCTGCACCCAAGGCAACACCAGGTAAAAAGCAGCCCCAACAGGTGATGGTGCAGGCCCAGACACCTACTGGGCAACCTACTGAAGTACCTCCGCCTCAGGAAGGTGAACAAGGGTGGGCTGAGGTGGTCAAGAGGGGGAAAAAGAAGAGGAGCAAACCCTCCCCCTCTGCCCAGCCGGCGCCCACCCAAACGGAGGCCCCCAAGGCGAGCGCACAGCCGCCTAAAAAGATTAGGTTCACCCCACCTAAGACCTCGGCGGTGGTGGTGACTCTCAAGCCGGAATCCAAAATGGATTACCGATCGGTGATAACGAAGGCCACCACCATCGACCTTTCGTCGATAGGGGTGAACCACGTGTCGGCGGTTCGTGGCACGGCAACGGGGGCCCGAATTATCGAAATACCCGGAGCTAATAGCGGGGCTGTGGCGGACAGTCTCGCAGAAAAGCTCCGGGAGATCATCGGTAGCGAGGCGGAGGTGAAGAGGCCGTTTAAGGCGGCACAAATCAGGGTCTCCGGCCTTAATGAGGGAATAACGCCGGAGGCCCTAACTGAGGCCACAGCGAGGGCGGGAAAATGTCTACCGGGACAGGTCAGGGTGGGTAATATCCGTATGGCGCCGGACATGACGGCGTCGGTGATTATCACCTGCCCTGTGGCGGCTGCCAACGCCCTCATAGACGAGGGGCGTCTCCTCGTTGGTTGGACGGCCGCCAAGGTCAGGGGGCTGGAGGCCTTGCCCATGCGGTGTTTCCGGTGCATGGGCATAGGCCACACCAGAGCCCTCTGCCCGTCCCTGGTGGACAGGTCGGAGCTGTGCCATCGCTGTGGCAAAACAGGGCACATGTCTGCAGAGTGTGGGGCCAGCGAACCCTGGTGCGCGGTGTGTTACGCGCACAAGATGGTCGCCAAGCACATAATGGGCGGCCCCTCGTGCAATCCCCCGCGCACGCGGGGCAAACTGGCCCCCGCAAATAAGGGAGCCTCCGTGGGCGCCGCGATGGAGCACTAATGCCAGGCAGGCCTGCGCAACAGGTTGAGGTGTTGCAGGCCAATGTTAACCACTGCGCCCGTGCACAGGACCTCCTAGTCCAGCACGTGGCGGAGTGGGGCATTGGTGCTGCCGTCGTGGTGGAGCCGTATTGTGTCCCCCCCCTTCCTACTTGGATCGGAGACACGGACGGGCTGGTGGCAATCACCTCTCCCCGAACTGGAGATCGCCCACCCCTCTCGAGAATCGACTGTGGTCCGGGATACGCGGCGGCCAAGTGGGGAGAGTTTGCCATAGTTGCGGCATACTTCTCCCCCAATAGGCCGCTGCGGGCCTTCGAGGACTTTCTCGAGAGGGTGGGTGAGGTAATTGGGAGAGCGGCGCCAGCACCGGTGCTACTGGTGGGAGACCTCAACGCCAAGCACTCGGCGTGGGGCTCTCCCATCGACGATCCGAGGGGAGAGGCCCTGTACGATTGGGCTGTGGGTTTGGGGCTTGAAGTCCTAAACCGGGGCAACGTCGACACATGCGTGCGGCGGAACGGGGCGTCGATTGTCGACATATCCTTCGCGAGCCCCGTCATTGCCGCGCGTGTCGTGGACTGGCGTGTCCTGGAGGACGTGGAGACCCTCTCGGACCATAGGTACATCCGAATGGGGGTCTCCAACAGGCCCCAGCAGCCCGTACAGGGCTTGAGGGGGCGGGACCGGGGGTTCCCAAGATGGTGTCTGGCCAGCCTCGACAGGGACCTGGCTGAGGAGGCGGCCATGACCGAGGCATGGACAAGACCCACACCAAGCCGTTCCCTTGGTGTGGATGAGAGGGCAACAGGCCTACGTGCGTCGCTTACGCGCATTTGCGACGCATCGATGAGGAGGTCCGGGCCGCCGGCTGCAAAAACGGCGGTTCACTGGTGGTCGGAAGAGATCGCTACTCTCCGATCCGCCAGTAACCGAGCCCGTCGCGAGTATACGCGTTGCAGACGGCGGCGTAATGTCGTGGAAGGAGAGGAGGCGCGGCTGCACCTCGCTCTCCAGGAGGCCAAAAGGACCCTGTCGGCCGCGATAGCCAAGGCCAAGGACGACGCCTTTAAGGAGTTCTTGGCCACGCTCGACAGGGACCCATGGGGGAGGCCATACAGGACCGTACGCAATAAACTGCGATACGCCCCCCCCACGGCCTCCATAGAACCGGACCTCCTCAAACGGATCGTGGAGGGCCTGTTCCCCTCTGCTGAGGAGTTTGTCCCTCCGAGGATGTCGGCCCCTGAACGGGAGTCCACCACGGCGAGCGTGCCACCGGTGACGGACGAGGAGTTTGACTGGGGACTAAAGCGTCTGGAGGGCCGCAGAAAGGCCCCAGGCCCAGACGGAGTCCCTGGTCCCATACTCCCGGTGGCGGCGAAACACATTGGGAGCCGCCTCAGAGAGCTGTTCGACGACTGCTTGTCGACGGGGCGGTTCCCAAAGCCGTGGAAAGAAGGCCGGCTTGTCCTTATCAGGAAAGAAGGCCGGCCTGAGGACTCTCCTTCGGGGTGGAGGCCCCTCCTGATGCTGGACGAGACGGGTAAGCTGCTGGAGCGCATTGTTGCAGCCCGAATCGCCCAGCATCTGGACAATGTTGGGCCCAATGTGTCGGACTGCCAATATGGCTTTAGAAAGGGGCGGTCCACCATTGATGCCATCGGGGCCTTGAGGACGTTCTCGGAGGAAGCAATCGAGGGAGGGGGAGGGGCCGTCGGCGTATCGCTTGATATCGCGAACGCCTTCGGCTCCCTCCCTTATGAAGTAATAGAGGAGGCGCTCCGGTATCACGGAGTGCCCCTCTATCTAAGGAACCTCGTAGGGCACTACCTAACAGGAAGGGAAGTGCTCTACGAGGACAAAGTGGGACGGAAGACGAGGGCGATGACCTGTGGCGTTCCCCAGGGTTCGGTCTTAGGCCCCCTGCTGTGGAGCGTCGGTTTCGACTGGGCCATCCGAGCGGCCCTACCCCCCCGGACAATAGTCATTTGCTATGCAGATGACACAATGGTGGCTGTCCGGGGGGAGCAATTGGAGAGCACCCTTAGGGCTGCGGCGGTCGCAGCAGACCTGATGCTCACACGCATCAGGATGCTGGGACTAAGGGTGGCCCTTAGCAAGTGCGAGGTCATCGCCTTCGGGAAGAAAAGAAAATGGAGACCGCCCTCAAACGAATGCGTTCCCATTGGCGGGGAGAGAGTCCAGGTGAAGCCGTACTTAAAGTACTTGGGCATCATCCTGGACTCACGCTGGGACTTCGGGGAGCACTTTCGTCAATTGGCTCCCCGAGTAATAGGCGCAGCGTCGGCAATGAGCCGTCTGCTGCCCAATGTCGGAGGGCCTGGCGCCTCGTGCCGTCAGCTGTATGCGGGTGTTACCCGCAGCATGGCGCTGTACGGGGCGCCGATCTGGTCGGACAGGCTCTCCACAGCCAACAAGGCCCGGCTGCGTAGGCCACAAAAAGTGGTGGCCAATCGCATCGCCCGGGCCTATGTGACGGTGGCTTGGGCAGCGGCTTGTGCTCTTGCCGGAACCCCGCCATGGGAACTGGAAGCCCAGGTACAGACAGAGGTGTACCGGGAGCGGGCCAGGTGCAGGTCACTTGGCATCAGGCTCGCTCCCAGGGAAATGAGGGCGGTCAGGCAGCTGGCCGTGGACAGACTGCGCGAGCGATGGAAAGTTGAGCTGGAAAACTCCCCATATGGCGTTAGAACCATTGGGGCGCTCCTCCCATCGCTCGCCGACTGGGTTGGAAGAGGCCACGGTCAGCTGACCTATAGGTTGACGCAGGTAATGACCGGACACGGGTGCTTCGGTCATTACCTGCACAGGATTGGGAGAGAGGGGAGTGCGGTCTGCCATGAGTGTGGGGAGCCGGATGATACGGCCCAACACACTCTGGCAGACTGCGAAAGGTGGGCGGAGGAGAGGATGGTCCTCATTGTGGAACTAGGCGGAGATGACCTTGCGCTGCACAGCGTCGTAGAAAAGATGCTGTGCAGCGAAAGGTGTTGGGATGCGGTGGCTTCCTTCTGCGAGGCTGTCATGTCGCAGAAGGAGGCTGCCGAGAGGGAGCGTGAGGCGCAAGCCAACGCCCCTCTGAATAGGAGAGGCAGACGTGGCAGGCGGCGGGCACGTTTTGCCCGTCGTCTGCTACGGTGAGGACGCCTGGCGAGGCAGAACCGGGGGGCGTCGTGGTGAAATGTCCGCGATCCCATGGCGCCCCCACTAACGGTCGGATGGAAAACGCCGCAGGAGGTTTTAGTGGGTAGTCCGGGCCGGCAGCGGCCTGGGAGCCCCACACTCCGGGGGAGATGTTCTTCCCCTGGGTCGCCCGTAAATGGGTTTCCTCCTGCGAGAACAAAAAAAAAAAAAAAAAAAAAAAAAAAAAAAAAAAAAAAAAAAAAAAAAAAAAAAAAAAAAAAAAAAAAAAAGGTTAGGTTAGGTTAGGTTAGGTTAGGTTAGGTTAGGTTAGGTTAGGTTAGGTTAGGTTAGGTTAGGTTAGGTTAGGTTAGGTTAGGTTAGGTTAGGTTAGGTTAGGTTAGGTTAGGTTAGGTTAGGTTAGGTTAGGTTAGGTTAGGTTAGGTTAGGTTAGGTTAGGTTGGGGTGCTAAGTGCGGGAAACCTCCTCGAGTGCCCATTCCCTTGTACGTTTACCTCTCTCTCCTAATCCTTTCGGATTCGGTTAGAGCGGTGGCTGACAAGGGAGTTGGGACGGTGCACCCTGGGCGGCAGCCAACAACTCTCCGATATGCGGGGTCTTGTTGGTTGCTGGCTAATATCCTGCTAACCAGCCACTCTCTCCTGTCTGATCTATCAGACAGTGAGCGGTAGACGTGGCTTGCGCGGCGTTCAGGTCTTGGCCTGCGTCGGGCAACTCGTTACCCCAAATTGGGGCCGAGGGCGCTGTGCTATTAAAAGCCAGCGCCGCGAGGAAGAAAACCTCATCAAAAATAACCCCAATCCCAAGGTCGGGCGTGCCGATGGGATGAATGGCGGGGGGGGAACCCCGTCCCGAGCGCTCACATGAGTGAAGGAGGAGTCAGGGACCTCACCCTGAACAAAAAAGGAATTACAATGATGGCGTCTAGGAAAAAACTTATACCCCAGGAGGGTACCAGCCTAGCTGGAGAATCCCTCTCCTCACCTTCGGGTGTGGACAGCCCCACCGTATCTGGGGGGGGCACTAACCGCCAGAGGGACGTAAGTCCCTCTCAACTTTCGACACAGTCGATGAGTCAGGCTGGGTCGGTCTACATGTCGGACTCCGACAGCGACAGTGGCCACAGTCTCCCGGAGGTCACCCTAACCGAGGAGGACAAGGATGGTAGGGGCAGTGCGCCTCTGAAAAGAAAAGCACTTGAGGTGCCAGAGAGCAAGGGGCGAGCCAAAATGAACACTGCAACTAGGGGCCGCCCCGGATTTCGACGCACGTACGGCGGAGCTGAAGGCCGTAAGGGAGGTTCGATGGTGGATGAACACCTAAAAGTAGTTCGGGAGGCCGCCAATAGAGTCCTGGAAGATGCTAGCAAGTCTGGCAACCTGAAAGGGTCAATATGGCGGTCAATGAAGGAGTCCTGCCAACAAATAATGGAGGCTACGGATAAGATCCAGGCTCAGCAGGTCGAATCGGAGGCGGTCCGCATCCTCACAGCGGACAATAAAAGAATGCGGGAGCAACTGGAGCTCCTGCAAAAAGAAACTAAGGCTCTCCGAACGGCATACGCTGAAAAATCCGCTGAGCCTCCCACCACAGGGACGGGTTGCACCAGGGCCGAAATCCAGGAGGTTCTGGCCGACTTTAAGGAGTCTCTGGAGAGGGACCTATTTGTAAGGCTAGGGGGCATGGTTACGGACCGCCTCAAGGAGGCCGAAAAAAGGGGCATACTTACTCCCGAGCCAACCCTGCGCCCGCCCCTTGCGGCTGATAAGAGGCATCATGAGGCTGAACGCCCAAACCGCAAGGAGGCCTCCTCGGATCGGCCAACAACCCTAATGCCCCCTGCCAGACCTGGACCAGCGGTGCGAAACGCGACTCGTCCTGCCTTGCAGTCACGGGACAAAGAGCCGAAGCAGGGCCCCTCCAACGCACTGGACGAGATACGTCCGGTGAACCAAAACGAGGAAAGGTGGGCCACCGTAGTTAAGAGGAGAAAGGGTAAGGGAAAGGGGAAGAAATCCTCCCCTGATCAGGCGAAACCCACCCAAGCCCAGGCCCGGTCCCCCGGTATGGCCACGAAACCGCCACCCAGAAAAATGTTCACCCCACCAAAGTCGGCAGCGGTGGTGGTGACCCTACGGCCGGAGTCACGAATGGACTACAAGTCCCTTATGGCCAGGGTCACTACCCTTAAACTGGCATCCATTGGGGTAGACCATGTGGCGGTTAGGAGAACTGCTACTGGGGCTCGTATCATCGAGGTCCCCGGAGCAGACAGCGCTGTTACAGCCGACACCCTGGCTGAAAAGCTAAGGGAGCTGATCGGAGCTGAAGCGGAGGTATCTCGGCCTTATAAAACGGCTCAAGTTAAAATCTCTGGCTTCGATGAGGCGGTCACCCAGGAGTCCCTGAGAGAGGCTGCAGCTGGGATTGGAAACTGTCCACCGGAACAAATAAAGGTAGGTGCCATCCGCATGGCGCCAGACCAGACTGGAGCGGCTATCCTGACCTGCCCAGTGGCGGCCGCCAACTCTCTAATTAAGGCTGGACACCTACTGGTTGGATGGTCGGCCGCCAAGGTCAAGGGACTCGAGGCCCTGCCTATGCGGTGCTTCCGTTGCATGGGCATGGGCCACACCAGGGCCCTCTGTCCGTCTCCGGTGGACAGATCCAATGTCTGCCATCGATGCGGCAAAACGAGCCACGTGACGGCCGAGTGCAGTGCCAAGGAGCCGTGGTGCGCCGTGTGTCACGCCGCAAAGCTCCCGGCGGGGCACGTAATGGGGGGAAAGGCCTGCAACCCCCCACGCACCAGGGGTAAGACGGCCCTGGCTACGAGGGAGGTCTCGGAGGGTCGACTAATGGAACATTAATGCCAATACGACCCTCCCACCACCTGGAAGTGCTGCAGGCCAATGTCAACCACTGCGCCCGTGCCCAAGACCTCCTTGTCCAGCACGTGGCGGAGTGGGGCATTGGCGCTGCCATAGTGTCGGAACCCTATTACGTCCCCCCGCTTTCCAACTGGGCTGGTGACACAGAGGGGCTAGTGGCGGTTACTGCTCCCCAAATCGGAAACCACCCACCTCTCTCGAAAATTGTGAGTGGTAGAGGTTACGTGGCGGTGAGATGGGGAGTCATCGCAATAATTGCTGCATACTTCTCCCCCAACGAGCCGCTTCGTGACTTCGAAGACCTCCTTGAGAGAGTGGGTAGGACGATCGGGAGCATAGCGCCGACACCTGTCATGCTAATGGGAGACCTCAACGCGAAACACACGGCATGGGGTTCTCCCGTCGCCAGCCCAAGGGGGGAAGCCCTCTATGACTGGGCGGTGGGAATGGGGCTTGAAGTCCTAAACCGGGGCAACGCCGCTACCTGCGTGCGGCGGAACGGGGAATCGATAGTAGACGTGACGTTTGCGACCCCGGCCATTGCCGCGCGGGTAGCGAATTGGCGTGTCCTGGAGGATGTCGAGACCCTCTCCGACCATTTATATATAAGGACGACGGTCTCCAACATGCCCCGTTCCCAAATGCCCGGTCGGGACGAGGGGGGGCGGCAAGGGTTCCCCAGGTGGAATATGGCAAGTCTCGACAGGGACCTGGCTGAAGAGGCTGCCATGATTATCGAATGGAGAGAACCCACACCAAGCCGGTCCCTTGGTGTGGAGGAAAGGGCAATAGGCTTTCGCGCGTCACTCACTGAGGTGTGTGACGCATCCATGAGGAGGTCCGGCCCGTTGCCTGCAAAGGCGCGGGTTCACTGGTGGTCGGAGGACATTGCTGAACTCCGACGTCTCAGTAACCGCGCACGTCGTAACTACACCCGATGCAGGCGGCGACGGAACTGGGTAGCTGGAGAGGAGGAGCGACTCCATGCTGCCCTCCAGGAGGCTAAAAAATCCCTGTCGATGGCAATCACTAAGGCTAAGGAGGAAGCCCACGAGGCGTTTCTGGCCACACTCGACAGGGACCCGTGGGGGAGGCCATATAGGGTAGTGCGCAACAAGATGCGCCACGCCCCCCCCACAGCCTCCTTAGAGCCGGATCTCCTTAATAGGATTGTCGAAGGCCTATTCCCAACGGCCCAAACATTCGTTCCTCCGAGAATGTCGGCCCCTGAGCGGGAGTCCACCACGACGGAAGTGCCACCGGTGACGACTGAGGAATTTGACCAGGGAGTAGCGCGCCTAATGGCCTGCAAAAAGGCCCCTGGCCCAGATGGCGTCCCTGGTCTGGTTCTACCGGTGGCCTTAAAACACCTGGGGAGCCGTCTCAGACTGCTCTTTGATGACTGTTTGTCATCAGGACGGTTCCCCAAACCGTGGAAGGAGGGCAAGCTCTGCCTACTCAGGAAGGAGAGCCGGCCCGAGGACTCCCCCTCGGGGTGGAGGCCCCTACTGATGCTGGATGAAACCGGGAAAATGCTAGAACGCATTGTGGCCAACCGGATCATCCAGCATCTGGAAAATGTCGGGCCCAACGTGTCGCACCGCCAGTACGGATTCAGAAAAGGGCGGTCGACCGTTGACGCGATAGGGGCCCTCCGAATATTCTCGGAGGATGCAATGGAACGGAAGGGAGGGGCCGTGGGTGTCTCGCTGGACATAGCGAATGCCTTCGGCTCCCTCCCATATGAGGTAATAGAGGAGGCACTCAAATACCATGGGGTGCCCCTCTACCTCAGGAACCTCGTAGGGCACTACCTTACTGAGAGGGTGGTGCTCTACGAGGACAGAGAAGGCGTAAAATCCAAGGCGATGACCTGCGGTGTTCCCCAGGGGTCCGTACTAGGGCCTCTGCTATGGAACATCGGCTTCGACTGGGCCATCCGCGGGGCCCTGCTCCCCCGGATGACTGTCATCTGCTATGCAGATGACACGATGGTGGCCATCTGGGGAGAGAAGCTGGAGAGCACCCTCAGGGCAGCCGCAGTCGCAGCAGACCTGATGGTCACCCGCGTCAGGCTGCTGGGGCTCAGGGTGGCCCTCAACAAGTGTGAGGTCATCGCCTTCGGAAGCAGGGGATGGAAGCCGCCTGAGGGCGCGTCCATATCCATCGGTGGGGAACGAGTCCAGGTGAAACCGCATATCAAGTACCTGGGTATCATCCTGGACTCACGCTGGAACTTCCGGGAGCACTTCAAACGACTGGCTCCCCGGATAGTCGGTGCTGCGTCGGCCATGGGCCGGCTGCTGCCCAATGTTGGAGGGCCCAGTGCCCCGTGCCGCAAGCTATATGCGGGTGTAACCCGAAGTATGGCATTGTACGGGGCACCAATCTGGGCAGATAGGCTCTCCAAAGCCAACGTGGCCCAGCTGCGGAGGCCACAGAGAGTGGTGGCCAATCGCATAGCTCGGGCCTACGTAACGGTGGCATGGGCGGCGGCGTGTGCACTGGCTGGCACCCCACCGTGGGATATGGACGCTAAGGTTCAGGCGGAAGTATATTGGGAGCGGGCAAGGAGGCGAGCTGTGGGGGAAAGGCCCGCCCCAAGAGAATTAAGGAGTGTCCGTCAGTTGGCCGTAGACAGGTTGAAAGAGCGATGGCGAGTAGAGCTGGAAAACTCCCCGTATGGTGTTCGAACCATCGGGGCGCTCCTCCCATCGCTCGAGGAATGGATGGAAAGAACGTACGGCCAATTGACGTACAGGATGACGCAGGTGATGACCGGACACGGGTGCTTCGGTCATTACCTGCACAGAATAGGAAAGGAGGAAACCCCGGTCTGTCATGAGTGTGGGGAGCCGGATGACACGGCCCAACACACTCTGGCAGACTGCGGGAAATGGACCGAGGAGAGGGTGGCCCTAGCAGTGGCCCTAGGAGGAGGAGGCCTGGATCTCTCGCTGCACAACGTCATCAGCAAGATGTTGAGCGGCGAGGGACGCTGGGATGCAGTATACTCCTTCTGCGAAACGGTAATGTCGCAGAAGGAGGCTGCTGAAAGGGAGCGCGAAGCACGAGCGCATGCCCCTCCCCATCGGCGAGGACGAAGAGGCAGGCGGCGGGCACAATATGCCCGTCGTCTGCTAGGATAGTGCCGTGAGGCAATGCTGGGGGGCGTCGTGGTAGAATGTTCGCGATCCCATGGCGCCCCCAATAACGGCCGGTGCGGAAACGCCGCAGGGGGGTTTAGTGGGTAGTCCGGGCTAGGCCTGGGAGTCCCACACTCCCCGGGAACAGTGTCCCCGGGGGCCGGTGCCTAAATGCATTCCCCCCTGCGAAAAAAAAAAAAAAAAAAAAAAAAAAAAAAAAAAAAAAAAAAAAAAAAAAAAAAAAAAAAAAAAAAAAAAAAGGTTAGGTTAGGTTAGGTTAGGTTAGGTTAGGTTAGGTTAGGTTAGGTTAGGTTAGGTTAGGTTAGGTTAGGTTAGGTTAGGTTAGGTTAGGTTGGAAGGCCATACAAGGCAGTGAGAGATAAACTCCGCCCGTATGCCCCCCCACTGACGCAGAGTCTCCAGCCGGAGTTTCTGGACAGGGTTGTGGCCGCCCTATTCCCGCCCCAGGAGGATTTTGAGCCTCCCAGCATGTCCGCGTCTCTGGCCGAGGGGGGCGGGGAGGTCGGTCGGGTTCCAGAGGTGACCAGTGACGAGCTGGGCGCAGCGGTACTTAGGCTGCGCGAGAAAAACACGGCTCCTGGTCCCGATGGAATACCCGGCCGGGTTATCGTCCTCGCCCTCGAAGAGGATGTGCTGGAGCAGCGAGTGCGGAGCCTTTTTAGTGCTTGCCTCGCTCGAGGCTCAGTTCCGGCCTCGTGGAAGGTCGGTAGGCTGGTGCTCCTCAAGAAGGAGGGGCGCCCGGCGGATTCACCGTCGGCGTTTCGGCCCCTCGTGTTGCTTGACGAGCTGGTGAAGCTATTCGAAAGAGTAGTTTCTGCTCGGCTCGTCAAGCATCTCGAGGAAGTTGGTCCGGACTTGTCCGACCAGCAGTTTGGGTTCCGCCGGGGCCGGTCGACGATTGACGCCGTTCTGAGAGTCAGATCTCTGACGCAGGATGCAGTTGCCCGGGGTGAGGTTGTTTTGGGGGTGTCTTTGGACATCTCCAACGCTTTTAACACCATCCCCTGGGCCTGCATTGGAGAGGCACTGCGGTATCATGGCGTGCCTCTCTACCTGCGTAGCATAATAGGAGACTATCTCTCGGAGCGGCGTATCATCTACCCTGGAAGGGATGGATGGCAGGAGGCGGCGGTGAGTTGCGGTGTTCCACAGGGGTCGGTCCTTGGCCCGCTCCTGTGGAACATCGGGTACGATTGGGTGCTGCGGGGGGCGAATCTCCGGGGTGTTGACGTCATATGCTATGCCGATGACACCCTGGTGACCGCCCGCGGCACGACAATCGGGGAGGCGGTTGCGCTGGCGACGGCTGGAGTCGCTCAGGTGGTGCGACGCATCCGCTTGCTGGGCTTGGAGGTGGCGCTCAATAAGACCGAGGTTTTGTGTTTTCACGGTCCTCGGAGGGCGCCCCCTCCCGGCCTTAGCTTGACGGTGTGCGGAGTCAAGCTGTCCATCGAGCCGGCAATGCGCTATTTGGGCATTGTCCTCGATGGCAAATGGAGCTTCGGCGCCCACTTTGAGCGACTCGGGCCGAGGTTAGTGGCTGCGGCTGGTGCGCTGTCGCGACTCTTGCCTAATTTGGGCGGTCCTGAGGCGCATTGCAGGAGCCTATACTTGGGGGTTGTGCGATCGATGGCCTTATACGGTTCTCCTGTTTGGGCCGACGCCCTGAATAGCCGGAATATCGCCCTTCTGCGTAAACCGCAGAGGGTGATGGCGATCAGGGCCATAAGAGGGTATCGCACAATCTCCCATGAGGCGGCGTGTGTGCTAGCCGGATGTGTGCCCTGGGACATTGACGCGAGGGCCCTTGCGTCACTTTATTTTCAACGCAAGGAGGCGCGGTCTCAGGACGTCCGGTTGGCACCTCGTGAAGTTACTGCGCTTCGCGAGGAGTTGCGGCAGCGCACAGCATTAGAGTGGGTCGGAAGGCTGGAGGAGCCCAGTGCGGGCAGCAGAACCATCGGGGCAGTCCGTCCGGTTCTGCTACAGTGGTTGGCCAGGCAGCACGGAGTCCTGTCGTTCCGCCTGACGCAGATACTCTCCGGACATGGTTGTTTCGGAGGATATCTGTGTCGGATAGCGGGTCGGGAACCGACTGCCCGGTGCCACCACTGCGACGACTGTCCCGATGAGGACGCCCAGCACACGCTGGACAGTTGTTCGGCGTGGGCTGAAGAGCGCTCCATATTGCGTGCTGCCATTGGAGACGACCTCTCGCTGCCTTCTGTGGTTCGATCTATGGTCGGCAGCGAGACGTCGTGGGCGGCGATGCAGGTCTTTGCGGAGTCAGTAATGCTCCGCAAAGAGGCGGCGGAAAGAGACCGGGAGGTAACTGCCGACCTGGCCATCCGTCGCCGGCGCCCGGGGCGCAGGCGCCGGGCTTTTGCTCGGTACTTGCTACCCCCATAACGAGGGTCGGTCGGGTGGCGGTAGCGGGTTTTCCGCTGCCCGGCATACGACCCTCCGGGTTGAAGGCGCACGATGTGTTCCGTGCGCCTCCCCCTTTTGGACGGAGAGTGCGAGCTCGGTGAAGCTCCCCCCGTAAGGGTTCGCTCCATTCCCCTTCCGTTTTGGAAGGGCGAATGAGAGAGGAACACCATTATAGCCGCGTCGGAGTCGTGGAGGTTTGTTGTTCCCATAACTCCGACAAAAGCGGCCGAGTATGAACACCGGGTGGTTTTTTAGTGGGTTCATGCCCCACATACCCGTCTGGCTTCCCGCGGCTAGACGGCAAGACGAAGGTCTTTTTCCACTCGAAAAAAAAAAAAAAAAAAAAAAAAAAAAAAAAAAAAAAAAAAAAAAAAAAAAAAAAAAGGTTAGGTTAGGTTAGGTTAGGTTAGGTTGGGTTGGGTTGGGTTGGGTTGGGTTGGGTTGGGTTGGGTTGGGTTGGGTTGGGTTGGGTTGGGTTGGGTTGGGTTGGGTTGGGTTGGGTTAGTGTGCTAACTGAAGTACTCTAGTGTGCTAACTGAAGTACTCTGGTTATTAATCGGCGCTAAGGGCGAATTCGACGTCCTCTATTGGTTTTTATTTGTTTTGACGGTTCAGTGTCTTGGCTCCTTGTTGAGTTGAGGCACTGACAAGATCCTATTGTTGGTCAGTTGTATCTGACCAGAGCTATTGGATCGCTGGTGCGTTCTTATAGCCAGGCAGAGGCCAATTTCTGCCCTCTGTCTGTAGACTGTGATTTGTTTTGCCCCATTTGGGGCGATCTATTTCTGGCGTGGTCACTTCCCGGCCCAATATGGGTAGGAACGTGGCCAAATCTTCGAGGGGAAGATCTCTGACCCCAAGGGGGAAGAGATCAACCGGGGGGGTTAATGAGGACGTGGGTGAGAAGACGATCAGCCGGTCGGAGTCGCTGTACTTCTCGGACGGCGACTCGGACGGGTCAATCGATCTTCCGGAGATCAAGATGGGCGGGGAGAAGCGGGGTCAAGCCCCAAAAAGGAAAGCTTCGGAGGATGTTGAGGAGGCCGAAAGGGCTTCCAACAAGCTTTCCTCCGTCACGAGGGGCCGGGCTGCTCGTCGGGGCTCGTATTCTGGGACGGCCGAGGCGAGGGAAAGGCTCCGCGATCTCTCGGCGGACTATGCCCAGTTCGAGCGGGAGTTAGAGAGGGCTGGTACTAGCAGCTACTTGAAGGGTACGGAGCAGACCAGTAAGAGGTGCTTGGTGGATGAGCACCTCGAGGTCGTGAGGGCTGCTGCCCAGAGAGTTTTGGCGGAGGCCGGAAAATCCGGCAATTTGAAAGGGACTGCATGGCGGGCCATGAATGAGGCCTGCCATGATATTATTGTGGCGGCTGGGAAAATTGAGGCCCAGTGTGAGGAGTCGGAAGCTGTCCGCATACTCAGAGCGGACAACAAGAGAATGCGGGAGCAGCTTTCGCTCCTCCAACAAGAGACAAAGGCCCTCCGCACAGCCTTTGCCGAACGGGTGACTCCGGCGCCGACAGAGGCCCAAACAGCGGCAAATGCCCCCTCTCTTGAGGACATCAGGGGACTCCTCTCCGAATGGAAGGAGTCCTTTGAGAGGAACATGTTCCTCAAGTTGGGGGGAATGGTAAACGACCGCCTCAAAGAGGCGGAGAAAAGGGGCATCCTGGCCCCGGAGCCCATCGTTCGGCCGCCACTCGCAGCTGACGCGAAGAGGAAGGAGGCCGAAACACTGGCCTCAAAAACAGGGCGAAATTATGCTGGTGCTGTAGCGGGGGCCACCCTCATGCCCCCAGCTCGACCTGGGCCTGCACCCAAAGCTGTCGCAGGCAAAAAGCAGCCCAAACAAGGGACCGTACAGGCCCAGGTACCCATCGAAACACCTGCCGAAGTGCCTCCGCCCCATGAAGGCGAACAGGGGTGGGCCGAGGTGGTTAGGAGGGGGAAAAAGAAGGGGAACAAACCCTCCCCTTCTGCCCAGCAGGAGCCTACCCCTGTGAAGGCCCCCAAGGCGAGCGCACAGCCGCCCAAAAAAGTGAAATTCACCGCACCCAAGACTTCGGCGGTAGTGGTGACCCTCAAGCCGGAATCCAAACTGGATTACCGCACGGTAATATCGAGGGCCACCACTATCGACCTTTCGTCGATTGGGGTGGATCACGTGTCGGCTGTGCGTGGAACGGCAACGGGGGCCCGCATCATCGAGATACCCGGGGCTGACAGTGGGGCTGCGGCGGACAGCCTCGCAGAGAAGCTCCGGGAGGTCATAGGGACTGAGGCGGAGGTCACAAGGCCCTTCAAGGCGGCGCAAATAAGGGTCTCTGGACTCGATGAGGGAGTGACGCCAGAGGCCCTAAAAGAGGCCACAGCGAGGGCGGGAAAATGTCCACCGGGACAGGTCAGGGTGGGAAACATCCGCATAGCGCCGGATATGACGGCGGCGGTAATCATCACCTGCCCTGTGGCGGCTGCCAACGCCCTAATAGACGAGGGGCGCCTTCTTGTCGGTTGGACAGCTGCCAAGGTCAGGGGGCTGGAGGCCCTGCCCATGCGGTGCTACCGGTGCATGGGCATAGGCCACACCAGAGCCCTCTGTCCGTCCCCGGTGGACAGATCGGAGTTATGCCATCGCTGTGGCAAATCTGGGCATACTTCCTCAGAGTGCGGGGCCAGTGAACCCTGGTGTGCGGTGTGTTATGCGCACAAGTTGGCCGCCAAACACACAATGGGCGGCCCATCGTGCAATCCCCCGCGCATGCGGGGCAAACTGGCCCCTCCAAAAAGGGGAGCCTCCGAGGGCACCACGATGGAGCACTAATGACAGACGGGTCTGCGCAACAGGTTGAGGTGCTGCAGGCCAACGTCAACCACTGCGCCCGTGCACAGGACCTGCTAGTCCAGCACGTGGCGGAGTGGTCTATTGGTGCTGCCGTCGTGGTGGAACCGTATTGTGTCCCCCCCCTTCCTACTTGGGTCGGAGATGCGGACGGGCTGGTGGCAATCACCTCTCCCCGAACTGGGGATCGCCCGCCTCTCTCGAGAATCGACAGTGGCCCGGGTTACGCGGCGGCAAGATGGGGAGAGTTTGTCATAGTCGCGGCATACTTCTCCCCCAATAGGCCGCTGCGGGCCTTTGAGGATTTTCTCGAGAGAGTGGGTGAGGTAATTGGGAGAGCGGCACCAGCACCGGTGCTACTGATGGGAGACCTCAATGCTAAGCACTCGGCATGGGGCTCTCCCGTCGACGACCCGAGGGGGGAGGCCCTGTACGATTGGGCTGTGGGCGCGGGGCTTGAAGTCCTGAACCGGGGCAACGTTGACACATGCGTGCGGCGGAACGGGGCGTCGATTGTCGACATATCCCTTGCGAGTCCCGTCATTGCTGCACGCGTTGTAGATTGGCGTGTCCTGGAGGACGTGGAGACCCTCTCAGATCACCGGTACATCCGGATGGGGGTCTCCAACAGGCCCCAGCGGCCCGTACAGGGCTTGAGGGGGCGGGCCCGGAGGTTCCCAAGGTGGAGTCTGACTAGCCTCGACAGGGACCTGGCTGAAGAGGCAGCCATGACCGAAGCATGGGCGAGACCCACACCAAGCCGGTCCCTTGGTGTGGATGAGAGGGCAACAGGCCTTCGGGCGTCGCTCATGCGCATATGCGACGCCTCGATGAGGAGGTCCGGGCCGCTGCCTGCAAAAACGGCGGTTCACTGGTGGTCGGAGGAAATCGCCGCACTCCGATCCGCCAGTAACCAAGCCCGTCGTGAATATACACGTTGCAGGCGGCGGCGTAATGTCGTGGACGGAGAGGAGGCGCGATTGCACCTCGCTCTCCAGGAGGCCAAAAGGACCCTGTCGACTGCGATAGCCAAGGCCAAGGACGACGCCTTCAAGGAGTTCTTGGCCACGCTCGACAGGGACCCATGGGGGAGGCCATACAGGACCGTACGTAATAAACTGCGATACGCCCCCCCCACGGCCTCCATAGAACCGGACCTCCTCAAACGGATTGTGGAAGGCCTGTTCCCGACGGCTGAAGAGTTTGTTCCTCCGAGAATGTCGGCCCCTGAACGGGAGTCCACCACGGCGAGCGTGCCACCGGTGACGGATGAGGAATTTGACTGGGGACTGAAGCGACTGGAGGGCCGTAGAAAGGCCCCTGGTCCGGATGGAGTCCCTGGTCAGATACTCCCGGTGGCGGCGAAACACATTGGGAGCCGCCTTAGAGAACTGTTCGACGACTGCTTGTCGACGGGGCGGTTCCCAAAGCCGTGGAAAGAAGGCCGGCTAGTCCTTATAAGGAAAGAAGGCCGGCCTGAGGACTCTCCTTCGGGGTGGAGGCCCCTCCTGATGCTGGACGAGACGGGGAAGATGCTGGAGCGCATTGTCGCAGCCCGAATCGTCCAGCATCTGGACAACGTGGGGCCCAATGTGTCGGACCGCCAATATGGCTTCAGGAAAGGGCGGTCCACCATTGATGCCATCGGGGCCTTGAGGGCGTTCTCGGAGGAAGCAATTGAGGAAGGGGGAGGGGCCGTTGGCGTGTCACTCGATATAGCAAACGCCTTCGGCTCCCTCCCTTACGAAGTGATAGAGGAGGCGCTCCGGTATCACGGAGTGCCCCTCTATCTAAGGAACCTCGTAGGGCACTACCTAACAGGAAGGGTGGTGCTCTACGAGGACAGGGATGGGCAGAAAGCGAGGGCGATGACCTGTGGCGTTCCCCAGGGGTCGGTATTAGGTCCCCTGCTGTGGAACGTCGGTTTCGACTGGGCCATCCGCGCGGCCCTACTCCCCCGGACAATAGTCATCTGCTATGCAGATGACACAATGGTGGCTGTCCGGGGGGAGCAATTGGAGAGCACCCTTAGGGCCGCGGCGGTTGCGGCAGACCTGATGGTCACGCGCATCAGGATGCTGGGACTGAGGGTGGCCCTCAGTAAATGCGAGGTCATCGCCTTCGGCAGGAAAAGGAAATGGAGACCGCCCTCGAACGAGAGTATTCCCATTGGCGGGGAGAGAGTCCAGGTGAAGCCGCACATGAAGTACCTGGGCATCATCCTGGACTCACGCTGGGACTTCGGGGAGCATTTCCGTCAACTGGCTCCCCGAGTAATCAGTGCGGCGTCGGCGATGAGCCGGCTGCTGCCCAATGTCGGAGGGCCTGGTGCCTCGTGCCGTCATCTGTATGCGGGAGTTACCCGCAGCATGGCGTTGTACGGGGCACCGATTTGGTCGGATAGGCTCTCCGCGGCCAATAAGGCCCGGCTGCGTAGGCCACAGAGAGTGGTGGCCAATCGCATCGCCCGGGCCTATGTGACGGTGGCTTGGGCGGCAGCTTGCGCCCTAGCCGGAACCCCGCCATGGGAACTGGAAGCCCAGGTCCAGACAGAGGTGTACCGGGAGCGAGCCAGGTGCAGGTTGCTGCAAATTAGGCTTGCTCCCAGGGAAATGAGGGCGGTCAGGCAGCTGGCCGTGGACAGACTGCTCGAGCGATGGAAAGTTGAGCTGGAAAACTCCCCATATGGCGTGAGAACCATTGGGGCGCTCCTCCCATCGCTCGTAGACTGGGTCGGAAGAGGACACGGTCAGCTGACCTTTAGGATGACGCAGGTAATGACCGGACACGGGTGCTTCGGTCATTACCTGCATAGGATCGGAAGAGAGGAGAGCGCGGTCTGCCATGGGTGTGGGGAGCCGGATGATACGGCCCAGCACACTCTGGCAGACTGTGAAAGATGGGCTGAGGAAAGAGTGGAGCTTTACGTGGAGCTGGGAGGAGTCGACCTTGCGCTGCACAGTGTCGTGGAAAAGATGCTGTGCAGCGAAAGGTGCTGGGATGCGGTGGCTTCCTTCTGCGAGGCTGTCATGTCGCAGAAGGAGGCTGCCGAGAGGGAGCGGGAGGCGCAAGCCGACGCCCCTCTGAACAGGAGAGGCAGAGGTGGCAGGCGGCGGGCACGTTACGCCCGTCGTCTGCTACGATGAGGACGCCTGGCGAGGCAGAACCGGGGGGCGTCGTGGTGAAATGTCCGCGATCCCATGACGCCCTCATCAACGGTTGGTTGGAAAACGCCGCAGGAGGTTTTAGTGGGTAGTCTGGGCCGGCAGCGGCCTGGGAGCCCCACACTCCGGGGGAGATGCTCTTCCCCTGGGTCGCCCGTAAATGGGTTTCCTCCTGCGAGAACAAAAAAAAAAAAAAAAAAAAAAAAAAAAAAAAAAAAAAAAAAAAAAAAAAAAAAAAAAAAAAAAAAAAAAGGGTTGGGTTGGGTTGGGTTGGGTTGGGTTGGGTTGGGTTGGGTTGGGTTGGGTTGGGTTGGGTTGGGTTGGGTTGGGTTGGGTTGGGTTGGGTTGGGTTGGGTTGGGTTGGGTTGGGTTGGGTTGGGTTGGGTTGGGTTGGGTTAGGTTAGGTTAGGTTTTCTAGAGCAGTGTCCCAGGTGGAGTCGGCAGCGCCACGATTTGGTGGCAGTGCTTGGTGGAGTGGATCTGTCGCTCCCGAGTGTCGTCAATGCGATGCTCGGGAGTGACGGAGCCTGGGCGGCAGTGGCCTCCTTCTGTGAGACTGTTATGTCACAGAGGGAGGCCGAGGAAAGGAACCGCGAGGACCACCCCCTCGCGGAGCCGATCCGCAGAAGGCGGACGGGGGTGCGACGCAGGCGCTACCTTGCGCGCTTGCAAGCGCCTCCGTAATCGGTGGGACTAAAGTCCCACCCGTCGGCAGGGGTCCATCAGGTGTCGGTGGGCCCCTGAGAATGGTGAGTCCGGTCTCTGGCGAAAGAGACCGGCCAGTCGCTGAGGCGTCTTGTGCTAGATAGATCCGAGGCGCCTCCCTGTAAAGCGGCCGATGGCACCCGCAGGGGTTTAGTGGGTAGTCTGGGCTGGATAGCGGCCCAGGAGTCCCACACTCAGTGCATAAATGCATTCCCCTGCGAAAACAAAAAAAAAAAAAAAAAAAAAGGTTAGGTTAGGTTTTGGCGCCTCGTGCCGCCAGCTGTATGCGGGTGTTACCCGCAGCATGGCGCTGTACGGGGCACCGATCTGGTCGGACAGGCTCTCCACAGCCAATAAGGCCCGGCTGCGTAGGCCACAAAAAGTGGTGGCCAATCGCATTGCCCGGGCCTATGTGACGGTGGCTTGGGCAGCAGCTTGCGCTCTTGCCGGAACCCCGCCATGGGAACTGGAGGCCCAGGTACAAACAGAGGTGTACCGGGAGCGGGCCAGGTGCAGGTCACTTGGAATCAGGCTCGCTCCCAGGGAAATGAGGGCGGTCAGGCAGCTGGCCGTGGATAGACTGCGCGAGCGATGGAAAGTTGAGCTTGAAAACTCCCCATATGGTGTAAGAACCATTGGGGCGCTCCTGCCATCGCTCGCAGATTGGGTTGGAAGAGGCCACGGCCAGCTGACCTATAGGTTGACGCAGGTAATGACCGGACACGGGTGCTTCGGTCATTACCTGCACAGGATTGGAAGGGAGGAGAGTGCAGTCTGCCATGAGTGTGGGGAGCCGGATGATACGGCACAACACACTCTGGCAGACTGTGAAAGGTGGGCGGGGGAAAGGGTAGAACTCATTGTGGAGTTGGGAGGAGTGGACCTTGCGCTGCACAGTGTCGTAGAAAAGATGCTGTGCAGCGAAAGGTGTTGGGATGCGGTGGCTTCCTTCTGCGAGGCTGTCATGTCGCAGAAGGAGGCTGCCGAGAGGGAGCGTGAGGCGCAAGCCAACGCCCCTCCGAATAGGAGAGGCAGACGTGGCAGGCGGCGGGCACGTTTCGCCCGTCGTCTGCTACGGTGAGGACGCCTGGCGAGGCAGAACCGGGGGGCGTCGTGGTGAAATGTCCGCGATCCCATGGCGCCCCCACTAACGGTCGGATGGAAAACGCCGCAGGAGGTTTTAGTGGGTAGTCCGGGCCGGCAGCGGCCTGGGAGCCCCACACTCCGGGGGAGATGTTCTTCCCCTGGGTCGCCCGTAAATGGGTTTCCTCCTGCGAGAACAAAAAAAAACCCCACCGACGGGTTCCCATCTTGTCGCGATGGTGGGGCTTAGTAACCGGGGGGGCTGGTCTGACACAACCAGCCACCCCGGTGAACCAAGAGGAACCCAAGGCCAGAGACTTTGGTGGGTGCTTTGGGCCTGGTGGACGGTCCCCTCGGTAGTACTGTCATTGGCTGGTGACCCGCCACCAGCCTTTGGATGTGGAAACTAGAGGGGACCAGAGGTGGGGTCGCGGGGTTTTGTCCTCCGCGACCACAGCGCGGCCGTGGCGCTGAACACGGTGCGGTGGGGCCGCAGGGGAAGAGGAGAGTCGGTATGTCTCTCGACGATCCCCCTGTCCTCTGCGGCCGAAGGGTGGCTGCCTCTGTATCGGGCGCAATGTGTGGGTGTCACCTGCCTATCACCTCTTGTGCCCGTACAGAGGCAGACTTGGGTGCCCTGTGGCACCCAGGATTTTGTTGTGTGTGTCCTATGTGTGTTGTGACCGCTGGTCCCTTCAGGACCAGTGGTCGGTGATGCCCGCTCCCCCCGTCAGCTTTCTGACTGGTGTGCGGAGTGGGCTTGATGGTCCGCGCCACGCTCGCGTGGCGTAAGGAGCGGGTGGTTAGCACTTGTGCTTGCTACCCGCCCAGGTCGGGGCCGAAAGGCCGGCCGGGGGGGCGTCGCGGTGAAATGCCTAGCGACCCCGTGACGTCCCCCATAACGGCAGCGTGAAAACGCCCCAGGGGTTTAGTGGGTAGGCTGGGCCGACTAGCGGCCCAGGAGTCCCACACTCAGTGCGTAACAAGCATTCCCCTGGGTAAACAAAAAAAAAAAAAAAAAAGGTTAGGTTAGGTTAGGTTAGGTTAGGTTAGGTTAGGTTAGGTTAGGTTAGGTTAGGTTAGGTTAGGTTAGGTTAGGTTAGGTTAGGTTAGGTTGGGGGACACCCCACAGTGCTAGCGTCCTCGTCGCGTCCCCTGGGCAACGTCGCGTCCTGACCACCGTAACGGAGTGGCAGGCCGACGGCTAATTGGCACTGTGCAAGAAGGAGCAATCGTTGCGCTTAAAATGAACGGAACTCAATTGCGGGACGCCTCCGGGCGTTTCCTGAAAAAGGGCCCTTCTCAGGGCCACCCTAACGGCCCTTCTCAGGGCCACCCAAACGGCCCTTCTCAGGGCCAATCAAACGGCCCTTCTCAGGGCCAACTAAAGGGAAGGAGTGGAAAGCGTGGGGGGAAGAGTTTGGTGGGGGGAGAGAAAAGTTCGGGCGGGAAGGACGGAAGTGATAAGGAGCGGTCCAGGTCCGAACATGAAGGAAGTCGCGGTGGATCGGAAGGGGAAGGAACGGTCCAAGGAAGGCTGTGGAATCCGCTGGGAAGTGTGGGCTCCATCACCTCGCTGTCCGAATCGGTGCTGGGTACCAAGCGCCTCTACTCAGAGGTAGCGAGTGGGTCCGGATCCGGTTCGGACACGGAGGTTGAGTGGACACGGCCGGAAACATTGTCGAAGGCAAAAAGGGGGAAGGCTCGAGGTGCCTCGAATACGACGGGAGCCCGGGCTGAAACGCGAAGGAGCCGGGAGGAGGATGTGGAGGCCTCGTTCTCAGCCACTCTGGGGACTCGGGCCTTCCGGAGGGGAGAACACCCGAGTGGGGACGAAGGGTCGGATGTGGCCCCCATTGAGGTACGGGACTTCAGTGCCTTGGGTGCTGAGGGACTTATGGCCACCGCGGTGGAGAGGCTGGGAATTATAACCAGCCTCGTCAGAAAGACCACCTCCCTCAAAGGGGGCTACAGTGCAAAAATTTTGCGGGCCTCTACGGACATCAGGGATATTATGGACACCCTGGTGTCGCGTAGTGAGTCGGATGAGGTCCGACGTCTCAGAGCCGATAACGGTCGTCTCCAAAGAGAGGTGGCCAACATGAGGGCAGAGGTCGCTGCGCTCCGCAGTGGGTTTGAGGAGGCCCGCCGAGAGGCCAATCAGGCTGCGCGAGCTGCGGAACAGCGGTCAGGTGCACCTGCGGAGAAAGAGCTGATGGAGAGGCTGGAGGCTTCCATAGCGAAAATGATAGATGGCCGCCTAGCAGAGCTGAAGTTTTGCCTCCCTCGGATGACCACCCGCCCCCCACTGGCGGGTGATAGTTCGGAGGTGGCGAGGGCTACTAGAGCGGCCATTGCGGAGGCCTCCGGCTTAAGTCCGGCGCTGCCGACTGATCGGGCGGAAGTGGAAGGCTGTAGTGGGGAATTTATCGAGGAGGGGATGGAGCGGGGGCCGACGACCTCTGCAGCTCCGGACGGATTCCCGAAGCTTCCTGGAGTTGAGGATGGGCCGACGACCTCGGCAATTCTGGTCGACGGACCCCCGGAGCTCCCCTGGGTTGAGGTTGGGAGGAGGAGCAAAGGGAAGGGAAAGGGCAAAAAGTCCAAGCCCAAGCCCGAGGCGGTACCCAAGGGGGCCCCCTCAACCGTGCCCAAGCCTACGGTGGCGCCCAAGGGGGCGCCTACGTCTGTGCCCAAGGAGTCCCCCAAGGCGGCGCCAGTGAGGGCGGCGAAGAAACTGTCGACCCCTAGCTCCTCGGCTGTAATTCTTAAGTTACAGCCGGAGGCAGTGCAAAATGGGGCCACATACGGTTCCGCCCTCCTCAAGGCCGAGCAAGAGGTGAACCTGGAGGAGTTGGGCATTGGCTCGCTTCGGATTCGCCCGAGTGCGACTGGAGCGAGATTAATTGAGGTCCCCGGCTCCTCTAGCTCAGGCAAGGCGGACGCACTTGCCTCGGCCTTGAAGGTGGCCTTGGCTGGCGTCGCGGATGTCTCCAGACCTGTCAAAACTGCGGACTTCCGCATGACGGGTCTGAACGATGCGGCTACTGTGCAGCGAATAAAAGCTGCGGTTGCACAAGCTGGGAGCTGCACAGAGGATCACGTCTGGGTAGGCGAAATCCGCTCGGACTGGCGGGGCTCTGGCTCTGCCCTGATGCGCTGCCCGGTAACGGCAGCCAAAAAGCTGGTCGAGGCGGGTAGCCTCAGGGTGGGTTGGGGCCGCGTGCAGCTCCGACACTTGGAGGCGCGCCCCATGCACTGTTACAAGTGCATGGGGAAGGGGCACACTGCAGCGCTGTGTCCCTCGCAGACGGACCGCAGTCGGCTCTGCTACAGATGTGGGGAGGCGGGGCATTTGTCCTCTTCCTGCACCGCGGAGCCCCGCTGCGCAGTTTGCCGCGACGCTGGCAAGCCGGCGGACCATGTGATGGGGGGTAGGTCATGCAATCCCCCGTCAACCAGAGGGAAGGGATCGTCCCCTCCTCCGCGAGAGGATAGACAAGAGGCGGCGTCGGATGGCCAAATGGAGGAGTGATGGGGGTCGCCTTCCTCCAGGCCAACCTCAACCACTGTGCCAGGGCGCAGGATCTCTTCCTGCAATCCATGGCGGAGTGGGATGTGGATGTCGCGGTGGTCTCGGAGCCGTACGCGATTCCCGCCCTGTCCCACTGGACAGGTGATCTGGATGGCTCCGTGGCCATCGTGGCTAGGTCTGGTGCCGCCCCTCCCCTCGTGACTAAGAGGAGAGGAAATGGTTTTGTCGTGGCGGTTCGGGAAGAGTACGCCATAATTGGTGTCTACTTCTCTCCGAATCGGGATCTGCCGGACCTGGAGCAGTTTATGGACGCTCTGGGGCCGGAGGTAAGGCGGCTGGCGCCTCTAAAGGTCATTGTGGCTGGCGACTTCAACGCCAAATCAACGGCGTGGGGGAACCCAGCCACGGAACCTAAGGGGCGAAAGGTTGAAGAGTGGGCGCTGGCTGCGGGGCTGACTCTGCTAAATAGGGGGTCGGCCTACACATGCGTGCGGCGGACGGGCGGCTCGATGGTGGACTTGACGTTCGCTACCCCTGCCGCCGCACGCACAGTGATGGATTGGAGGGTCGAAGTGGGAGTGGAGACACTCTCGGATCACTGGTATATTCGGTTCGAGGTGTCTGCCACTCCCCAAAGTCAGGCGGTGTCATCGCCCCGGGTGCGCAGCCGGTTCCCGCGTTGGGCCCTCACACGACTCGACCGGGAGTTGGCGGAAGAGGCGGCCATCGTCGGCCGATGGAGTCTTCCGCCTTTAGCTAGAATGGGGGTGGACGAAGCGGCTAGCCGTCTCGGCGCCACTTTCACAGCGGTGTGCCGAGCGGCCATGCCTAGCGTAGGACGAGCGCCCCCTAGGCGGGCGATCTATTGGTGGTCGGCGGAGATTGCCGCCCTCCGCACTGCCTGCAATGCGGCCCGAAGGGCCTATAGTCGAAACAGGCGACGCAACACCCGGGACGAGGAGAGGGATGGTCGGCTGTATGCAGTATATGTCGACAAACGGAAGGAGCTGCAGCTGGCCATCAGTCGGGCCAAGGAGGAAGCCTTCGAGGAGCTGGTGGAGGGCATAGAAAGAGATCCGTGGGGCCGGCCGTACAAATGGGCGCGTGACAAATTGCGTCCACAGGCAGCCCCATTAACGGAGACCCTCCAACCGGCCCTGCTGGGAGATATTGTCGGGGACCTGTTCCCCGGCAGTCCGCGGGGGTTTTCTCCTCCAAGGATGGCCCGACAGCCGCCTGACGAAGTGGAGGAAGGTGAGGTGGAGGCTAATCCGCCTTCCGTCACCGATGCCGAAATGGGGGTGGTGCTCGACCGCCTCCGAACAAGGAAGAGGGCACCGGGTCCAGACGGGGTGCACGGGAGAGTGCTTGCGCTAATTCTCGTGCATCTCGAGGAGGAGTTTCGGGGACTGCTCGACCGCTGCCTGCGGGAGGGGCAGTTCCCGTTACCATGGAAAGAGGGCCGACTCTGCCTTATTCCGAAGGGGAGCCGGCCCCTGGACTCGGCTTCGGCAGTGCGACCTCTAGTCTTGCTGAGCGAGGCTGGGAAGGCCCTGGAGAGTGTTGTGGCTTCTCGCCTCGTTCAGCATGTGGAGGACGGCCCGGGACCGCGTCTATCTGACATGCAGTATGGATTCCGGGCCAAGAGGTCCACCATCGATGCCCTCAGACGTCTACGGTCGGTGACGGAGGAGGCGGATCGAGAAGGCGATGTGACCCTGGCGACGTCTTTAGACGTCGCCAACGCCTTCAACAGCATCCCGCACAGTGTAATACGGGAGGCACTCCGGTACTTTGGGGTGCCCTCGTATCTGCGGCGGCTGTTGGGGGTGTACCTGGAGGATCGTGTTGTCCTGTACGAGGACGGGGGGGGTCGTATGGTTCGGCGGAGCGTCGGATGCGGTGTGCCACAGGGGTCGATTCTCGGCCCTATCCTGTGGGACATCGCCTACGACTGGGTCTTGCGGTGCCGGCTTCCCCCCGGGACGGGTGTCATCTGCTACGCGGATGACACTCTCTTCACGTCTCGGGGTGCGAATTTCGGCGAGGCGGCGCGGTTGGCTGAAATGGGCCTTGCCCTTTTGGTCGGCCGCATAGAGAGGCTAGGGCTTCGGGTCCGTCTGGATAAGACCGAAGTCCTCCTCTTCCGCGGGGCCCGGACGCGGGGACCTCCCCCAGGGGCGCGCCTCCAGGTGGGTCATGAGGAGTTGAGGGTGAGTACTCAGATGAAATATCTGGGTCTCATCCTTGACGGAAGATGGTCCTTCGGCCCCCACTTTCGCGAGCTGGGGCCGAGGATAGTCAGGGCGGCTGCGTCACTGGGCCGACTCCTTCCAAATCTGGGTGGACCCAGTGACGCCGTGAGGAGGCTGTACTCTGGCGTGTGTCGGAGTATGGCGATGTACGGGGCCCCCATTTGGGTGGACGCCCTTGACGCGACGAATAAACGCCTTCTGCGGCAGGCGCAGAAGGTGATCGCGCTAAGGGTGATACGGGGGTACCGTACAGTGGCGTTCTCTGCGGCCACAGCCCTTGCGGGCGACCCGCCATGGGAGTTAGTGGCGGAGGTGCTCGCCGAGGTGTACCACTTTGTGGCAAACAGGAGGGAGATCGGCGAGCACCCCACGGTGGAGGTCATCCGGCGGGTTCGATTGCGAGGGCAAGAGGAACTCATGCGGAGGTGGGAGGCGGACCTGGCGCGGGCAGAGTATGGTGTACGCACAGTAGGGGCCCTCCGTCAGGTCCTGGAGAGGTGGATGCTGAGAAGACGCAAGCCTCTCACCTTCCGCGTGACGCAGATACTCACCGGGCACGGCTGCTTCGGTGTGTATCTGCACCGCGTGGCCCAGAGGGAGTCTGAGCCTGTATGCCATGATTGTGGCGAGGCTGAGGACACTGCTCAACATGTCCTAGAGCAGTGTTCCAGATGGAGTCGGCAGCGCCACGATCTGGTGGCAGCGCTTGGTGGAGCGGACCTGTCGCTCCCGAGTGTCGTCAATGCGATGCTCGGGAGTGACGGAGCCTGGGCGGCAGTGGCCTCCTTCTGTGAGACTGTTATGTCACAGAGGGAGGCCGAGGAAAGGAACCGCGAGGACCACCCCCTCGCGGAGCCGATCCGCAGAAGGCGGACGGGGGTGCGACGCAGGCGCTACCTTGCGCGCTTGCAAGCGCCTCCGTAATCGGTGGGACTAAAGTCCCACCCGTCGGCAGGGGTCCACCAGGTGTCGGTGGGCCCCTGAGAATGGTGAGTCCGGTCTCTGGCGAAAGAGACCGGCCAGTCGCTGAGGCGTCTTGTGTTAGATAGATCCGAGGCGCCTCCCTGTAAAGCGGCCGATGGCACCCGCAGGGGTTTAGTGGGTAGTCTGGGCTGGATAGCGGCCCAGGAGTCCCACACTCAGTGCGTAAATGCATTCCCCTGCGAAAACAAAAAAAAAAAAAAAAAAAAAAAAAAAAAAAAAGGTTAGGTTAGGTTAGGTTAGGTTAGGTTAGGTTAGGTTAGGTTTCTCCTCCGAGGATGGCCCGACAGCCGCCTGACGCGGAGGGAGAAGAGGTGGAGGCGGATCCGCCTCCCGTCACCGACGTCGAAATGGAGGTGGTCCTCGACCGCCTCCAGACAAGGAAGAGGGCACCGGGTCCAGACGGGGTGCACGGGAAAGTGCTTGCGCTGATTCTCGTGCACCTCGGGGAGGAGTTTCGGGGGCTGCTCAACCGCTGTCTGCGAGAGGGGCAGTTCCCGAAATTATGGAAGGAGGGCCGGCTCTGCCTTATTCCGAAGGGGAGCCGGCCCTTGGACTCGGCTTCGGCGGTGCGACCTCTGGTCCTGCTGAGCGAGGCTGGGAAGGCCCTAGAGAGTGTTGTGGCCTCTCGCCTCGTTCGGCATGTGGAGGAAGGCCCGGGACCGCGTCTCTCTGACGTGCAGTACGGATTCCGGGCCAAGAGGTCCACCATCGACGCCCTCAGGCGTCTGCGGTCGGTGACGGAGGAGGCGGACAGAGAAGGCGAGGTGACCCTGGCGACGTCGTTAGACATCGCCAACGCCTTCAACAGTATCCCGCACTGTGTAATACGGGAGGCGCTCCGGTACTTCGGAGTGCCCTCGTACCTGCGGGGGCTGTTGGGGGCGTACCTGGAGGAGCGGGTCGTCCTGTACGAGGACAGGGGAGGTCAAATGGTCCGGCGTCGGGTGCGGTGTCCCGCAGGGGTCGATTCTCGGCCCTATCCTGTGGGACATCGCATACGATTGGGTCCTGCGGTGCCGGCTTCCCCCCGGGACGGGTGTCATCTGCTATGCGGATGACACTCTCTTCACGTCCCGGGGTGCGAATTTCGGTGAGGCGGCGCGGCTGGCCGAAACGGGCCTCGCCCTTTTGGTCGGCCGCATAGAGAGGCTGGGGCTTCGGGTCCGACTGGATAAGACCGAAGTCCTCCTCTTCCGCGGGGCCCGGACGCGAGGACCTCCCCCAGGGGCGCGCCTCCAGGTGGGTCATGAGGAGTTGAGGGTGAGTGCCCAGATGAAATACCTGGGCCTCATCCTCGACGGGAGATGGTCCTTTGTCCCCCACTTCCGAGAGCTGGGGCAAAGGATCATCAGGACGGCTGCGTCGCTGGGCCGACTCCTGCCCAATCTGGGTGGGCCCAGCGACGCTGTACGGAAGCTGTACTCCGGCGTGTGCCGGAGTATGGCGATGTACGGCGCCCCCGTTTGGGTGGACGCCCTTGCCGCGGAGAATAAGCGCCTTCTCCGGCAGGCGCAGAAGGTGATCGCGGTAAGGGCGATACGGGGGTACCGTACAGTGGCGTTCTCTGCGGCCACAGCCCTCGCGGGCGACCCGCCGTGGGAGTTGGTGGCGGAGGTGCTCGCCGAGGTTTACCACTTTGTGGCGAACAGGAGGGAAATCGGCGAGCACCCCTCGCCTGAGATGGTCCGGCGGGTCCGCTTGCGAGGGCAAGCGGAACTCATGCGGAGGTGGGAGGCAGACCTGGCGCGGGCAACGTACGGTGTACGCACAGTGGAGGCCCTGCGCCAGGTCCTGGAGAGATGGATGTTGAGGCGGCGCAAGCCTCTCACCTTCCGCATGACGCAGGTGCTCACCGGGCATGGCTGCTTCGGTGAGTACCTGCACCGCGTGGCCCAGCGGGAGACCGAGCCGGTCTGCCACGATTGTGGCGAGGCTCGGGACACTGCTCAACATGTTCTAGAGCAGTGTCCCAGGTGGAGTCGGCAGCGCCACGATCTGGTGGCAGTGCTCGGTGGAGTGGATCTGTCGCTCCCGAGTGTCGTCAATGCGATGCTCGGGAGTGACGGAGCCTGGGCGGCAGTGGCCTCCTTCTGTGAGACTGTTATGTCACAGAGGGAGGCCGAGGAAAGGAACCGCGAGGACCACCCCCTCGCGGAGCCGATCCGCAGAAGGCGGACGGGGGTGCGACGCAGGCGCTACCTTGCGCGCTTGCAAGCGCCTCCGTAATCGGTGGGACTAAAGTCCCACCCGTCGGCAGGGGTCCACCAGGTGTCGGTGGGCCCCTGAGAATGGTGAGTCCGGTCTCTGGCGAAAGAGACCGGCCAGTCGCTGAGGCGTCTTGTGCTAGATAGATCCGAGGCGCCTCCCTGTAAAGCGGCCGATGGCACCCGCAGGGGTTTAGTGGGTAGTCTGGGCTGGATAGCGGCCCAGGAGTCCCACACTCAGTGCGTAAATGCATTCCCCTGCGAAAACAAAAAAAAAAAAAAAAAAAAAAAAAGGTTAGGTTAGGTTAGGTTAGGTTAGGTTAGGTTAGGTTAGGTTAGGTTAGGTTAGGTTAGGTTGGGGAACCACCCCACAGTGCTTGCGTCCACGTCGCGTTCCCCGGGCAACGTCGCGTCCTAACCACCGTAACGGAGTGGTTAGGCCGACGGCTAAAGTGCACTGTGCAGAAGGAGCAATTTGCGAACTGTGAAGAATGTCGTATAATGACCAAATAATGAGGGACGCCCGCGGGCGTTTCCTGAAAAAAGGCCCTTCTCAGGGCCACCCAAAAGGCCCTTCTCAGGGCCACCCAAAAGGCCCTTCTCAGGGCCACCCAAAAGGCCCTTCTCAGGGCCAAACAAAGGGAAGGGGGGAAATGGAATGTTCAGGGTCTGAACATTCCGCTGGGGAGGAAACCGACGGGAGTGGCCTCGCTGTGGGCCAAAAGAGGATGGGGAGCCTGATGGGAAGTGCGGGCTCCATCACCTCGTTGTCGGAGTCGGTGCTGGGCAACAAGCGCCTCTATTCTGAGGTGGCGACTGGTTCCGGCACCGACACTGAGGTCGGTGTGCCACGGGCACAGTCAGTGGCGAAGAGGGGCAAGGCCCGGGGTGCCTCGCACCTGACGAGGGCCCGGGCTGAGGCGAGGAGGAGTCAAGAGGAGGATGCCGAGGCTTCCTTCTCGGCCTCTCTAGGGGCTCGGGCCTTCCGGAGGGGAGGACCCCCGAGTGGTGGGGACGATGATGTGGTGGTGGCCCCCATTGATGCGCGGGACTTTGGGGCCATGGGTGCTGATGGACTCATGGCCACTGCGGTGGAGAGGCTGGGTATAATAACCAGCCTCGTCGGAAAGACTGCCGCCCTCAAGGGGGGCTTCAACTCTAAAATTATGCGGGCCTCCTCGGATATCAGGGATATCGTGGACACCCTGGTGGCGCGCAGCGAGTCGGACGAAGTTCGACGCCTTAAGGCCGATAATGGTCGCCTCCAAAGGGAGGTGGCCATTATGAAGGCTGAGGTCGCTGCGCTCCGCCGGGGGTTCGAGGAGGCTCGCCGTGAGGCTGCTCAGGCTGCGCGGACGGTGCAGCGGCAGGCTGCTCCAGTGGAGGATGAGCTGGAGCAGAGGATGGCCAGATTGATTGATGGCCGTCTGGCAGCGCTAGGACTGGCTGGGTGTCCTCGGAGTGCCACTCGTCCACCTCTGGCAGGTGACAACTCCGAGGTGGCGAGGGCTGCAAGGACGGCCATTGATCGGGCCTCCGGTCTGGGTCCGGCGCCGCGGCTTGAGCAGCCGGTGGTGGAGTTGGAGGTTCGGGCCCCTGCACGCCCGGCCTCTGAGAGGCGGGGTTGTAAGGGGGTAGGTGCTGGGGGAGTGACAGAGTGGGGGCCCTTCGGGCCGTCGACCTCAACAGCTGTGGTCGACGAATGCCCGGAGCTCCCCTGGGTCGAAGTCCGGGGGAGGAGGGGGAAGGGGAAGGGCGTGGGAAAGAAGTCCCAGCCCAAACCTGCGGAGCGACCGGCGGCGGCCCCAACAAAGGCCACTGCAACGGCGCCCAAGGCACCCCCCAGGGCGGCGCCAGCGAGGGCGGCCAAGCTGTCGGCCCCTAGCTCCTCGGCTGTAATTCTCAAGTTACAGCCGGAGGCAGCGCAAAAAGGGGCCACATACAGCTCCGCCCTCCTTAAGGCCGAGCAGGCGGTGAGCCTGGAGGGGCTAGGAATCGGCTCGCTTCGGATTCGCCCGAGTGCGACCGGAGCGAGGCTAATCGAGGTCTCTGGCCCCTCCAACTCAGACAAGGCAGATGCGCTTGCATCGGCCTTGAAGGCGGCCCTTTCCGGCGTCGCGGACGTTTCCAGGCCCGTCAAAACCGCGGACTTCCGCGTGACGGG
Source organism: Plodia interpunctella (assembly GCF_027563975.2). NCBI lineage: Eukaryota > Metazoa > Arthropoda > Insecta > Lepidoptera > Pyralidae > Plodia > Plodia interpunctella. The sequence continues at coordinate 8,320,358 of NC_071314.1, forward strand.
CCTGAATGATGCGGCAACGGCGCAGCGGATAAAGGCTGCGGTCGCGCAAGCCGGGAGCTGCACGGAGGACCAGGTCTGGGTGGGTGAAATCCGCTCAGACTGGCGGGGCTCTGGCTCTGCCCTGATGCGCTGCCCGGTCACGACGGCTAAAAAGCTGATCGAGGCGGGCAGCCTCACGGTAGGCTGGAGTCGAGTGCAGCTCCGGCACCTGGAGGCGCGCCCCATGCACTGCTACAAGTGCATGGGGAAGGGGCACACCGCATCGCTGTGCCCCTCGCAGACGGACCGCAGCCGGCTCTGCTATAGGTGCGGGGAGGCAGGGCATTTGTCCGCCTCCTGCACAGCGGAGCCCCGCTGCGCGGTATGCCGCGACGCCGGCAAGCCGGCGGGCCACGTGATGGGGGGTAGGGCCTGCAACCCACCCCCGATCCGAGGGAAAGGGCCGTCCCCTCCTCCGCGCGAGGGAAGGCAAGGGGAGGCGCCAGTCGGCCAAATGGAGGAGTGATGGGGGTCACCTTCCTCCAGGCCAACCTCAACCACTCCGCTAGGGCGCAGGATCTCCTCCTGCAATCCATGGCGGAGTGGGATTTGGATGTCGCGGTGGTCGCGGAGCCGTACGCGGTTCCCTCCCTGCCCCACTGGGCGGGGGATCTGGATGACCTCGTGGCCATCGTGGCTAGGCCTGGTGCCGCCCCTCCCCTCGCGATTAAGAAGAGAGGGAACGGCTTTGTGGTGGCGGTTCGGGGAGAGTACGCCATAATTGGTGTTTACTTCTCCCCGAACCGGGATTTGCCGGCCCTGGAGCGGTTCTTGGATGCCCTGGGGCCGGAGATAAGGCGGTTAGCGCCCCTAAAGGTCTTCGTGGCCGGTGACTTCAACGCCAAATCAACGGCGTGGGGGAACCCGGCCACGGAGCCCAAGGGGCGAAAGGTGGAAGAGTGGGCGCTGGCCGCCGGGCTGTCTCTCCTAAACAGGGGGACAGCCCACACGTGCGTGCGACGGACGGGCGGATCGGTGGTGGACCTGACGTTCGCCACCCCCTCCGCCGCGCGCTCCGTGTCGGACTGGAGGGTGGAAGGGGGGGTGGAGACACTCTCGGACCACTTGTATATTCGGTTCGAGGTGTCGGCCGCCCCCCAATGTCAGGCGGCATCATCGTCCCGGGTGCGCAGCCGGTTCCCGCGTTGGGCCCTTACGCGGCTTGACCGGGAGCTGGCGGAAGAGGCGGCCATCGTCGGCCGCTGGAGCCTCCCGCCTCTAGACGGAATGGGGGTGGACGACGCGGCTGACCGTCTCGGCGACGCTTTCACAGCGGTGTGCCGGGCGGCCATGCCAAGCGTAGGTCGAGCCCCCCCTAGGCGGGCGGTCTATTGGTGGTCGGCGGAGATTGCCGCCCTTCGCGTCGCCTGCAACGCGGCCCGAAGGGCCTATAGTCGAAGCAGGCGGCGCAGTCCCCGGGACGAGGAGAGGGATGGTCAGCTGTATGCGGTGTATGTGGAAAACCGTAAGGAGCTGCAGCTGGCCATCGGTCGGGCCAAGGAGGAAGCCTTCGAGGAGCTGGTGGAGGGTATCGAAAGAGACCCATGGGGCCGGCCGTATAAGTGGGCGCGAGACAAATTGCGCCCACAGGCGACCCCGCTAACGGAGACCCTTCAGCCAGCTCTGCTGGGGGAGATTGTCGGGGATCTATTCCCCGGCAATCCGCGAGGGTTTTCTCCTCCGAGGATGGCCCGACAGCCGCCTGACGCGGAGGGAGAAGAGGTGGAGGCGGATCCGCCTCCCGTCACCGACGTCGAAATGGAGGTGGTCCTCGACCGCCTCCAGACAAGGAAGAGGTCACCGGGTCCAGACGGGGTGCACGGGAAAGTGCTTGCGCTGATTCTCGTGCACCTCGGGGAGGAGTTTCGGGGGCTGCTCAACCGCTGTCTGCGAGAGGGGCAGTTCCCGAAATTATGGAAGGAGGGCCGGCTCTGCCTTATTCCGAAGGGGAGCCGGCCCTTGGACTCGGCTTCGGCGGTGCGACCTCTGGTCCTGCTGAGCGAGGCTGGGAAGGCCCTAGAGAGCGTTGTGGCCTCTCGCCTCGTTCGGCATGTGGAGGAAGGCCCGGGACCGCGTCTCTCTGACGTGCAGTACGGATTCCGGGCCAAGAGGTCCACCATCGACGCCCTCAGGCGTCTGCGGTCGGTGACGGAGGAGGCGGATCGAGAAGGCGAGGTGACCCTGGCGACGTCGTTAGACATCGCCAACGCCTTCAACAGTATCCCGCACTGTGTAATACGGGAGGCGCTCCGGTACTTCGGAGTGCCCTCGTACCTGCGGGGGCTGTTGGGGGCGTACCTGGAGGAGCGGGTCGTCCTGTACGAGGACAGGGGAGGTCAAATGGTCCGGCGGGGCGTCGGGTGCGGTGTCCCGCAGGGGTCGATTCTCGGCCCTATCCTGTGGGACATCGCATACGATTGGGTCCTGCGGTGCCGGCTTCCCCCCGGGACGGGTGTCATCTGCTATGCGGATGACACTCTCTTCACGTCCCGGGGTGCGAATTTCGGTGAGGCGGCGCGGCTGGCCGAAACGGGCCTCGCCCTTTTGGTCGGCCGCATAGAGAGGCTGGGGCTTCGGGTCCGACTGGATAAGACCGAAGTCCTCCTCTTCCGCGGGGCCCGGACGCGAGGACCTCCCCCAGGGGCGCGCCTCCAGGTGGGTCATGAGGAGTTGAGGGTGAGTGCCCAGATGAAATACCTGGGCCTCATCCTCGACGGGAGATGGTCCTTTGTCCCCCACTTCCGAGAGCTGGGGCAAAGGATCATCAGGACGGCTGCGTCGCTGGGCCGACTCCTGCCCAATCTGGGTGGGCCCAGCGACGCTGTACGGAAGCTGTACTCCGGCGTGTGCCGGAGTATGGCGATGTACGGCGCCCCCGTTTGGGTGGACGCCCTTGCCGCGGAGAATAAGCGCCTTCTCCGGCAGGCACAGAAGGTGATCGCGGTAAGGGCGATACGGGGGTACCGTACAGTGGCGTTCTCTGCGGCCACAGCCCTCGCGGGCGACCCGCCATGGGAGTTGGTGGCGGAGGTGCTCGCCGAGGTTTACCACTTTGTGGCGAACAGGAGGGAAATCGGCGAGCACCCCTCGCCTGAGATGGTCCGGCGGGTCCGCTTGCGAGGGCAAGCGGAACTCATGCGGAGGTGGGAGGCAGACCTGGCGCGGGCAACGTACGGTGTACGCACAGTGGAGGCCCTGCGCCAGGTCCTGGAGAGATGGATGTTGAGGCGGCGCAAGCCTCTCACCTTCCGCATGACGCAGGTGCTCACCGGGCATGGCTGCTTCGGTGAGTACTTGCACCGCGTGGCCCAGCGGGAGACCGAGCCGGTCTGCCACGATTGTGGCGAGGCTCGGGACACTGCTCAACATGTTCTAGAGCAGTGTCCCAGGTGGAGTCGGCAGCGCCACGATCTGGTGGCAGTGCTCGGTGGAGTGGATCTGTCGCTCCCGAGTGTCGTCAATGCGATGCTCGGGAGTGACGGAGCCTGGGCGGCAGTGGCCTCCTTCTGTGAGACTGTTATGTCACAGAGGGAGGCCGAGGAAAGGAACCGCGAGGACCACCCCCTCGCGGAGCCGATCCGCAGAAGGCGGACGGGGGTGCGACGCAGGCGCTACCTTGCGCGCCTGCAGGCGCCCTCCTAAATCGATGGGACTAGTCCCACCCGACGGCAGGGGTCCACCAGGTGTCGGTGGGCCCCTGAGAATGGTGAGTCCGGTCTCTGGCGAAAGAGACCGGCCAGTCGCTGAGGCGTCTTGTGTTAGATAGATCCGAGGCGCCTCCCTGTAAAGCGGCCGATGGCACCCGCAGGGGTTTAGTGGGTAGTCTGGGCTGGATAGCGGCCCAGGAGTCCCACACTCAGTGCGTAAATGCATTCCCCTGCGAAAACAAAAAAAAAAAAAAAAAAAAAAAAAAAAAAAAAAAAAAAAAAAAAAAAAAAAAAAAAAAAAAAAAAAAAAAGGTTAGGTTAGGTTAGGTTAGGTTAGGTTAGGTTAGGTTAGGTTAGGTTAGGTTAGGTTAGGTTAGGTTAGGTTAGGTTAGGTTAGGTTAGGTTAGGTTAGGTTAGGTTAGGTTAGGTTAGGTTAGGTTAGGTTAGGTTAGGTTAGGTTAGGTTAGGTTAGGTTAGGTTAGGTTAGGTTAGGTTAGGTTAGGTTAGGTTAGGTTAGGTTAGGTTAGGTTAGGTTAGGTTAGGTTAGGTTAGGTTAGGTTAGGTTAGGTTAGGTTAGGTTAGGTTAGGTTGTGCGACCTCTGGTCCTGCTGAGCGAGGCTGGGAAGGCCCTAGAGAGTGTTGTGGCCTCTCGCCTCGTTCGGCATGTGGAGGAAGGCCCGGGACCGCGTCTCTCTGACGTGCAGTACGGATTCCGGGCCAAGAGGTCCACCATCGACGCCCTCAGGCGTCTGCGGTCGGTGACGGAGGAGGCGGACAGAGAAGGCGAGGTGACCCTGGCGACGTCGTTAGACATCGCCAACGCCTTCAACAGTATCCCGCACTGTGTAATACGGGAGGCGCTCCGGTACTTCGGAGTGCCCTCGTACCTGCGGGGGCTGTTGGGGGCGTACCTGGAGGAGCGGGTCGTCCTGTACGAGGACAGGGGAGGTCAAATGGTCCGACGGGGCGTCGGGTGCGGTGTCCCGCAGGGGTCGATTCTCGGCCCTATCCTGTGGGACATCGCATACGATTGGGTCCTGCGGTGCCGGCTTCCCCCCGGGACGGGTGTCATCTGCTATGCGGATGACACTCTCTTCACGTCCCGGGGTGCGAATTTCGGTGAGGCGGCGCGGCTGGCCGAAACGGGCCTCGCCCTTTTGGTCGGCCGCATAGAGAGGTTGGGGCTTCGGGTCCGACTGGATAAGACCGAAGTCCTCCTCTTCCGCGGGGCCCGGACGCGAGGACCTCCCCCAGGGGCGCGCCTCCAGGTGGGTCATGAGGAGTTGAGGGTGAGTGCCCAGATGAAATACCTGGGCCTCATCCTCGACGGGAGATGGTCCTTTGTCCCCCACTTCCGAGAGCTGGGGCAAAGGATCATCAGGACGGCTGCGTCGCTGGGCCGACTCCTGCCCAATCTGGGTGGGCCCAGCGACGCTGTACGGAAGCTGTACTCCGGCGTGTGCCGGAGTATGGCGATGTACGGCGCCCCCGTTTGGGTGGACGCCCTTGCCGCGGAGAATAAGCGCCTTCTCCGGCAGGCGCAGAAGGTGATCGCGGTAAGGGCGATACGGGGGTACCGTACAGTGGCGTTCTCTGCGGCCACAGCCCTCGCGGGCGACCCGCCGTGGGAGTTGGTGGCGGAGGTGCTCGCCGAGGTTTACCACTTTGTGGCGAACAGGAGGGAAATCGGCGAGCACCCCTCGCCTGAGATGGTCCGGCGGGTCCGCTTGCGAGGGCAAGCGGAACTCATGCGGAGGTGGGAGGCAGACCTGGCGCGGGCAACGTACGGTGTACGCACAGTGGAGGCCCTGCGCCAGGTCCTGGAGAGATGGATGTTGAGGCGGCGCAAGCCTCTCACCTTCCGCATGACGCAGGTGCTCACCGGGCATGGCTGCTTCGGTGAGTACTTGCACCGCGTGGCCCAGCGGGAGACCGAGCCGGTCTGCCACGATTGTGGCGAGGCTCGGGACACTGCTCAACATGTTCTAGAGCAGTGTCCCAGGTGGAGTCGGCAGCGCCACGATCTGGTGGCAGTGCTCGGTGGAGTGGATCTGTCGCTCCCGAGTGTCGTCAATGCGATGCTCGGGAGTGACGGAGCCTGGGCGGCAGTGGCCTCCTTCTGTGAGACTGTTATGTCACAGAGGGAGGCCGAGGAAAGGAACCGCGAGGACCACCCCCTCGCGGAGCCGATCCGCAGAAGGCGGACGGGGGTGCGACGCAGGCGCTACCTTGCGCGCCTGCAGGCGCCCCCCTAAATCGGTGGGACTAGTCCCACCCGACGGCAGGGGTCCACCAGGTGTCGGTGGGCCCCTGAGAATGGTGAGTCCGGTCTCTGGCGAAAGAGACCGGCCAGTCGCTGAGGCGTCTTGTGTTAGATAGATCCGAGGCGCCTCCCTGTAAAGCGGCCGATGGCACCCGCAGGGGTTTAGTGGGTAGTCTGGGCTGGATAGCGGCCCAGGAGTCCCACACTCAGTGCGTAAATGCATTCCCCTGCGAAAACAAAAAAAAAAAAAAAAAAAGGTTAGGTTAGGTTAGGTTAGGTTAGGTTAGGTTAGGTTAGGTTAGGTTAGGTTAGGTTAGGTTAGGTTAGGTTAGGTTAGGTTAGGTTAGGTTAGGTTAGGTTAGGTTAGGTTAGGTTAGGTTAGGTTAGGTTAGGTTAGGTTAGGTTAGGTTAGGTTAGGTTAGGTTAGGTTAGGTTAGGTTAGGTTAGGTTAGGTTAGGTTAGGTTAGGTTAGGTTAGGTTAGGTTAGGTTAGGTTAGGTTAGGTTAGGTTAGGTTAGGTTAGGTTAGGTTAGGTTAGGTTAGGTTAGGTTAGGTTAGGTTAGGTTAGGTTAGGTTAGGTTAGGTTAGGTTAGGTTAGGTTAGGTTAGGTTAGGTTAGGTTAGGTTAGGTTAGGTTAGGTTAGGTTAGGTTAGGTTAGGTTAGGTTAGGTTAGGTTAGGTTAGGTTAGGTTAGGTTAGGTTAGGTTAGGTTAGGTTAGGTTAGGTTAGGTTAGGTTAGGTTAGGTTAGGTTAGGTTAGGTTAGGTTAGGTTAGGTTAGGTTAGGTTAGGTTAGGTTAGGTTAGGTTAGGTTAGGTTAGGTTAGGTTAGGTTAGGTTAGGTTAGGTTAGGTTAGGTTAGGTTAGGTTAGGTTAGGTTAGGTTAGGTTGGGGTGCTAAGTGCGGGAAACCTCCTCGAGTGCCCATTCCCTTGAACGTTTACCTCTCTCTCTTAATCCTCTTGGATTCGGTTAGAGCGGTGGCTGACAAGGGATTTGGGACGGTGCACCCTGGGCGGCAGCCAACAACTCTCCGTTATGCGGGGTCTTGTTGGTTGTTGGCCAATATCCTGCTAACCAGCCACTCTCTCCTGTCTGAACAATCAGACAGTGAGCAGCAGATGTGGCTTGCGCGGCGTTCAGGTCTTGGACGTGGACCTGCGTCGGGCAACTCGTTACCCCAAATACTGGGGCCGAGGGTGCTGTGCTATTAAAAGCCAGCGCCGCGAGGAAGAAAACCTCATCAAAAATAACCCCAATCCCAAGGTCTGGCGTGCCGATGGGATGAATGGCGGGGGGGGAACCCCGTCCCGAGCGCTCACATGAGTGTAGGAGGAGTCAGGGACCTCACCCTGATCAAAAAAGGAAAATATGAAATGGCGAGTGACAAAAACTATTTACCCCAGGAGGGTACCAGCTTCGCTGGAGAATCCCTCTCTGCATCTTCGGATGTGGACAGCCTCACCGTATCTGGGGGGGGCATCAACCGCCATAGGGACGCAAGTCCCTCTCAACAATCAGTCCAGACGGACTCTGACAACGACAGCGACTCTAGTCTCCCAGAGGCTTTGCTGAACGAGGAGAACAGAGGTGGCAGGGGTAGTGCTCCCCTGAAAAGGAAAGCACCGGAAGTATCAGGAGCTATGGAACGAGGTCCTAAAATCAACACCGCCATCAGGGGCCGGCCTCGCACACCAGGTATGCGGCGCACACAAGGCGCAACTGAAGGCCGTAAACGCGCCACTGTAGTGGACGAGCACTTGGGGGTGGTCCGGGCTGCTGCCAACAGGGTGCTCGAAGAAGCCGATAAGTCCGGAAACCTCAAAGGGACGGTGTGGCGGGCCATGAAAGAGTCCTGCCAACAAATATTGGAAGCTGCCGAGAAAATCGAGGCCCAACAGGTGGAATCGGAAGCAGTTCGAATACTCACAGCGGACAATAAAAGGATGAGGGAACAGCTAGAACTTCTACAGAAGGAAACAAAGGCGCTCCGTACGGCCTACTCCGAAAAGGCGGCTGCGCCTTTAACCTCAGGGACGGGAATCACAAGGACCGAAATCCAAGAAGTCCTTGCGGACTTTAAGGAATCCTTAGAAAGGGACCTGTTTCTGAGATTGGGGGGCATGGTTACGGATCGGCTTAAGGAGGCTGAAAAAAGGGGCATTCTTGCTCCCGAGCCGATTATGCGCCCGCCCCTTACGACAGATAAGAGGCCAAATGAGGTTGAACGCCAAAACCATGAAGAGGAACGGCCAACAACACTAATGTCATCCGCAAGACCTGGACCAGCGGCGCGAAATACAACCCGTCGCAGGCCACAGCCGCAGGAGGAAGAGCCACAGCCTGGCCCCTCTCAGACAACTGAAGCTCCTCTGACCAACCAGGAGAAGGAAGGATGGGCCACTGTGGTGAAAAAGAAAAAAGGCAAGAGGGGAAAAGGCAAGGGGCACGGAAAAAATTCCCCCCCTGACAAGCTGAAACCCACCCAAGCCCAGGTCCGAACCCCCGGGGTGTCTGCGAAGCCGCCACCTAAGAAAATGTTCACCCCACCAAAGTCGTCGGCGGTGGTGGTAACCCTACGGCCGGAATCCAAAATGGATTACAAAGCAGTTATGGCCAGGGTCACCACCCTTAAGCTACCGTCCATTGGGGTGGACCACGTGGCGGTAAGGAGAACTGCTACCGGGGCTCGCATTATTGAGATCCCCGGAGCTCACAGTGCGGTCTCCGCTGACACCCTGGCCGAAAAATTAAGGGAGATGGTGGGCGATGAAGCCCAAATATCACGGCCATATAAAACGGCACAAATAAAAATTTATGGCTTCGATGAGTCAGTGACCCAGGAGTCCCTAAAGGAAGCTGCAGCTGAAGCTGGAAACTGTCCACCGGGACAGATAAGGGTTGGCGCTATTCGCACGGCACCTGACCAGACCGGGGCGTCTATTCTAACTTGCCCTGTAGCAGCCGCCAACAATTTGATCAAAGCCGGACGCCTACTGGTCGGATGGTCGGCCGCCAAAATCAAGGGGCTCGAGGCCCTGCCCATGCGATGCTTCCGCTGCATGGGCTTGGGCCACACTAGGGCCCTCTGTCCGTCTCCGGTGGACAGATCCAATGTGTGCCACCGATGCGGCCAAACGGGCCACATGACGGTGGAATGTAGCGCCAAGGAGCCATGGTGTGCCGTGTGCCACGCCGCAAAGCTCCCGGCGGGGCACGTAATGGGGGGAAAGGCCTGCAACCCCCCACGCACCAGGGGTAAGACGGCCCTGGCTACGAGGGAGGTCTCGGAGGGTCGACTAATGGAACATTAATGCCAACACGACCCTCCCACCACCTGGAAGTTCTGCAGGCCAATGTCAACCACTGCGCCCGTGCCCAAGACCTCCTAGTCCAGCACGTGGCGGAGTGGGGCATTGGCGCTGCCATAGTGTCGGAACCCTATTACGTCCCCCCGCTTTCCAACTGGGCTGGCGACACTGAGGGGCTGGTGGCGGTTACTGCTCCCCAAATCGGAAACCACCCACCTCTCTCGAAAATTGTGAGTGGTAGAGGTTACGTGGCGGTGAGATGGGGAGTTATCGCAATAATTGCTGCATACTTCTCCCCCAACGAGCCGCTTCGTGACTTCGAAGACCTCCTTGAGAGAGTGGGTAGGACGATCGGGAGCATAGCGCCGACACCTGTCATGCTGATGGGAGACCTCAACGCGAAACACACGGCATGGGGTTCTCCCGTCGCCAGCCCAAGGGGGGAAGCCCTCTATGACTGGGCGGTGGGAGTGGGGCTTGAAGTCCTAAACCGGGGCAACGCCGCTACCTGTGTGCGGCGGAACGGGGAGTCGATAGTTGATGTGACGTTTGCGACCCCGGCCATTGCCGCGCGGGTGGCGAATTGGCGTGTCCTGGAGGATGTCGAGACCCTCTCCGACCATTTATATATAAGGACGACGGTCTCCAACATGCCCTGTTCCCAAATGCCCGGTCGGGACGAGGGGGGGCGGCAAGGGTTCCCCAGGTGGAATATGGCAAGTCTCGACAGGGACCTGGCTGAAGAGGCTGCCATGATTATCGAATGGAGAGAACCCACACCAAGCCGGTCCCTTGGTGTGGAGGAAAGGGCAATAGGCTTTCGCGTGTCACTCACTGAGGTGTGTGACGCATCCATGAGGAGGTCCGGCCCGTTGCCTGCAAAGGCGCGGGTTCACTGGTGGTCGGAGGACATTGCTGAACTCCGACGTCTCAGTAACCGCGCCCGTCGTAACTACACCCGATGCAGGCGGCGACGGAACTGGGTAGCTGGAGAGGAGGAGCGACTCCATGCTGCCCTCCAGGAGGCTAAAAAATCCCTGTCGATGGCAATCACTAAGGCTAAGGAGGAAGCCCACGAGGCGTTTCTGGCCACACTCGACAGGGACCCGTGGGGGAGGCCATATAGGGTAGTGCGCAACAAGATGCGCCACGCCCCCCCCACAGCCTCCTTAGAGCCGGATCTCCTTAATAGGATTGTCGAAGGCCTATTCCCAACGGCCCAAACATTCGTTCCTCCGAGAATGTCGGCCCCCGAGCGGGAGTCCATCACGACGGAAGTGCCACCGGTGACGACTGAGGAATTTGACCAGGGAGTAGCGCGCCTAATGGCCTGCAAAAAGGCCCCTGGCCCAGATGGCGTCCCTGGTCTGGTTCTACCGGTGGCCTTAAAACACCTGGGGAGCCGTCTCAGACAGCTCTTTGATGACTGTTTGTCATCAGGACGGTTCCCCAAACCGTGGAAGGAGGGCAAGCTCTGCCTACTCAGGAAGGAGAGCCGGCCCGAGGACTCCCCCTCGGGGTGGAGGCCCCTACTGATGCTGGATGAAACCGGGAAAATGCTAGAACGCATTGTGGCCAACCGGATCATCCAGCATCTGGAAAATGTCGGGCCCAACGTGTCGCACCGCCAGTACGGATTCAGAAAAGGGCGGTCGACCGTTGACGCGATAGGGGCCCTCCGAATATTCTCGGAGGACGCAATGGAACGGAAGGGAGGGGCCGTGGGTGTCTCGCTGGACATAGCGAATGCCTTCGGCTCCCTCCCATATGAGGTAATAGAGGAGGCACTCAAATACCATGGGGTGCCCCTCTACCTCAGGAACCTCGTAGGGCACTACCTTACTGAGAGGGTGGTGCTCTACGAGGACAGAGAAGGCGTAAAATCCAAGGCGATGACCTGCGGTGTTCCCCAGGGGTCTGTTCTAGGGCCTCTGCTATGGAACATCGGCTTCGACTGGGCCATCCGCGGGGCCCTGCTCCCCCGGATGACTGTCATCTGCTATGCAGATGACACGATGGTGGCCATCTGGGGAGAGAAGCTGGAGAGCACCCTCAGGGCAGCCGCAGTCGCAGCAGACCTGATGGTCACCCGCGTCAGGCTGCTGGGGCTCAGGGTGGCCCTCAACAAGTGTGAGGTCATCGCCTTCGGAAGCAGGGGATGGAAGCCGCCTGAGGGCGCGTCCATATCCATCGGTGGGGAACGAGTCCAGGTGAAACCGCATATCAAGTACCTGGGTATCATCCTGGACTCACGCTGGAACTTCCGGGAGCACTTCAAACGACTGGCTCCCCGGATAGTCGGTGCTGCGTCGGCCATGGGCCGGCTGCTGCCCAATGTTGGAGGGCCCAGTGCCCCGTGCCGCAAGCTATATGCGGGTGTAACCCGAAGCATGGCATTGTACGGGGCACCAATCTGGGCAGATAGGCTCTCCAAAGCCAACGTGGCCCAGCTGCGGAGGCCACAGAGAGTGGTGGCCAATCGCATAGCTCGGGCCTACGTAACGGTGGCATGGGCGGCGGCGTGTGCACTGGCTGGCACCCCACCGTGGGATATGGACGCTAAGGTTCAGGCGGAAGTATATTGGGAGCGGGCAAGGAGGCGAGCTGTGGGGGAAAGGCCCGCCCCAAGAGAATTAAGGACTGTCCGTCAGTTGGCCGTAGACAGGTTGAAAGAGCGATGGCGAGTAGAGCTGGAAAACTCCCCGTATGGTGTTCGAACCATCGGGGCGCTCCTCCCATCGCTCGAGGAATGGATGGAAAGAACGTACGGCCAACTGACGTACAGGATGACGCAGGTGATGACCGGACACGGGTGCTTCGGTCATTACCTGCACAGAATAGGAAAGGAGGAAACCCCGGTCTGTCATGAGTGTGGGGAGCCGGATGACACGGCCCAACACACTCTGGCAGACTGCGGGAAATGGACCGAGGAGAGGGTGGCCCTAGCAGTGGCCCTAGGAGGAGGAGGCCTGGATCTCTCGCTGCACAACGTCATCAGCAAGATGTTGAGCGGCGAGGGACGCTGGGATGCAGTATACTCCTTCTGCGAAACGGTAATGTCGCAGAAGGAGGCTGCTGAAAGGGAGCGCGAGGCACGAGCGCATGCCCCTCCCCATCGGCGAGGACGAAGAGGCAGGCGGCGGGCACAATATGCCCGTCGTCTGCTAGGATAGTGCCGTGAGGCAACGCCGGGGGGCGTCGTGGTAGAATGTTCGCGATCCCATGGCGCCCCCAATAACGGCCGGTGCGGACACGCCGCAGGGGGGTTTAGTGGGTAGTCCGGGCTAGGCCTGGGAGTCCCACACTCCCCGGGAACAGTGTCCCCGGGGGCCGGTGCCTAAATGCATTCCCCCCTGCGAAAAAAAAAAAAAAAAAAAAAAAAAAAAAAAAAGGTTAGGTTAGGTTAGGTTAGGTTAGGTTAGGTTAGGTTAGGTTAGGTTAGGTTAGGTTAGGTTAGGTTAGGTTAGGTTAGGTTAGGTTAGGTTAGGTTAGGTTAGGTTAGGTTAGGTTAGGTTAGGTTAGGTTAGGTTAGGTTAGGTTAGGTTAGGTTAGGTTAGGTTAGGTTAGGTTAGGTTAGGTTAGGTTAGGTTAGGTTAGGTTAGGTTAGGTTAGGTTAGGTTAGGTTAGGTTAGGTTAGGTTAGGTTAGGTTAGGTTAGGTTAGGTTAGGTTAGGTTAGGTTAGGTTAGGTTAGGTTAGGTTAGGTTAGGTTAGGTTAGGTTAGGTTAGGTTAGGTTAGGTTAGGTTAGGTTAGGTTAGGTTAGGTTAGGTTAGGTTAGGTTAGGTTAGGTTAGGTTAGGTTAGGTTAGGTTAGGTTAGGTTAGGTTTACGGTGCGCCGCTGTCCCTATCCTCTGCGGCCGAATAAGACGGAGAGCCGCTGCCTCCGGTCTGCTTCCGGACTGGATGGCGTGCGGCTCGCCTTGGTGGTTGGGGGCGCGCCTGCGGGCGCCCCCCCCTGAATCGGTGGGACAAAGGTCCCACCCGGCGGCAGGGGTCCTCCAGATGTCGGAGGGCCCCTGAGAGTGGAGAGTCCGGTCTCTGGTGAAAGAGACCGGCCAGTCGCTGAGGCGCCTTGTGCTAGTTAGATCCGAGGCGCCTCTTTGTAAAGCGGCCGATGGCATCCGCAGGGGTTTAGTGGGTAGTCTGGGCCGATTAGCTGCCCAGGAGTCCCACACTCAGTGCGTAAATGCATTCCCCTGCGAAAACAAAAAAAAAAAAAAAAAAAAAAAAAAGGTTAGGTTAGGTTAGGTTAGGTTAGGTTAGGTTAGGTTAGGTTAGGTTAGGTTAGGTTAGGTTAGGTTAGGTTAGGTTAGGTTAGGTTAGGTTGGCTCGATGATTTGAAGGTTTGCTTCTGTCACTTGATCTTTGATTCGGTGATAGCGGCGGCTGACAAGTTATTGGGCTGGTGCACCCTGGGCGACGGTTAATAACTCCCCGTTTAGGGGTCTTGTTAGCCGTTGGCAAATGTCCTGGCAACTGGTGGTGGGTTACCCATGTCGGGTAACCCAGGTTGGAGAGCCAATTGGCTCAGTGGCTGTGAGAGAAGAGGGCTAAGCCCTCTACTCTTACAGCCGTGGTAGGGGTCGCGGGGGAAGAGGAGGGGTTGGTATTACGGTGCGCCGCTCTCCCTATCCTCCGCGACCAGGCGCGGCCATGGCGCAAACATGGTGATCGGTGGGGCCGCAGAGGAGGAGGACTGCCGGTATTACGGTGCGCCGCTGTCCCTATCCTCTGCGGCCGAATGAGGCGCGGCCATGGCGCAGGCATGGTGGTCGGTGGGGCCGCAGAGGAGGAGGACTGCCGGTATTACGGTGCGCCGCTGTCCCTATCCTCTGCGGCCGAATAAGACGGAGAGCCGCTGCCTCCGGTCTGCTTCCGGACTGGATGGCGTGCGGCTCGCCTTGGTGGTTGGGGGCGCGCCTGCGGGCGCCCCCCTGAATCGGTGGGACAAGGGTCCCACCCGGCGGCAGGGGTCCTCCAGATGTCGGAGGGCCCCTGAGAGTGGAGAGTCCGGTCTCTGGTGATAGAGACCGGCCAGTCGCTGAGGCGCCTTGTGCTAGTTAGATCCGAGGCGCCTCTTTGTAAAAAGCGGCCGATGGCATCCGCAGGGGTTTAGTGGGTAGTCTGGGCCGATTAGCTGCCCAGGAGTCCCACACTCAGTGCGTAAATGCATTCCCCTGCGAAAACAAAAAAAAAAAAAAAAAAAAAAAAAAGGTTAGGTTAGGTTAGGTTAGGTTAGGTTAGGTTAGGTTAGGTTAGGTTAGGTTAGGTTAGGTTAGGTTAGGTTAGGTTAGGTTAGGTTAGGTTGGGGAACCACCCCACAGTGCTTGCGTCCACGTCGCGTTCCCCGGGCAACGTCGCGTCCTAACCACCGTAACGGAGTGGTTAGGCCGACGGCTAAAGTGCACTGTGCAGAAGGAGCAATTTGCGAACTGTGAAGAATGTCGTCTAATGACCAAATAATGAGGGACGCCCGCGGGCGTTTCCTGAAAAAAGGCCCTTCTCAGGGCCACCCAAAAGGCCCTTCTCAGGGCCACCCAAAAGGCCCTTCTCAGGGCCACCCAAAAGGCCCTTATCAGGGCCACCCAAAAGGCCCTTCTCAGGGCCAAACAAAGGGAAGGGGGGAAATGGAATGTTCAGGGTCTGAACATTCCGCTGGGGAGGAAACTGACGGGAGTGGCCTCGCTGTGGGCCAAGAGAGGATGGGGAGCCTGTTGGGAAGTGCGGGCTCCATCACCTCGTTGTCGGAGTCGGTGCTGGGCAACAAGCGCCTCTATTCTGAGGTGGCGACTGGTTCCGGCACCGACACTGAGGTCGGTGTGCCACGGGCACAGTCAGTGGCGAAGAGGGGCAAGGCTCGGGGTGCCTCGCACCTGACGAGGGCCCGGGCTGAAGCGAGGAGGAGTCAGGAGGAGGATGCCGAGGCTTCCTTCTCGGCCTCTCTAGGGGCTCGGGCCTTCCGGAGGGGAGGACCCCTGAATGGTGGGGACGATGATGTGGTGGTGGCCCCCATTGATGCGCGGGACTTTGGGGCCATGGGTGCTGATGGACTCATGGCCACTGCGGTGGAGAGGCTGGGTATTATAACCAGCCTCGTCGGGAAGACTGCCGCCCTCAAGGGGGGCTTCAGCTCCAAAATTATGCGGGCCTCCTCGGATATCAGGGATATCGTGGACACCCTGGTGGCGCGCAGCGAGTCGGACGAAGTTCGACGCCTTAAGGCCGATAATGGTCGCCTCCAAAGGGAGGTGGCCATTATGAAGGCTGAGGTCGCTGCGCTCCGCCGGGGGTTCGAGGAGGCTCGCCGTGAGGCTGCTCAGGCTGCGCGGACGGTGCAGCGGCAGGCTGCTCCAGTGGAGGATGAGCTGGAGCAGAGGATGGCCAGATTGATTGATGGCCGTCTGGCAGCGCTAGGACTGGCTGGGTGTCCTCGGAGTGCCACTCGTCCACCTCTGGCGGGTGACAACTCCGAGGTGGCGAGGGCTGCAAGGACGGCCATTGAGGAGGCCTCCGGTCTGGGTCCGGCACCGCGGCCTGAGCAGCCGGTGGAGTTGGAGGTTCGGGCCCCTGCACGCCCGGCCTCTGAGAGGCGGGGTTGTAAGGGGGTAGGTGCTGGGGGAGTGACAGAGTGGGGGCCCTTCGGGCCGTCGCCTCAACAGCTGTGGTCGACGAATGCCCGGAGCTCCCCTGGGTCGAAGTCCGGGGGAGGAGGGGGAAGGGGAAGGGCGTGGGAAAGAAGTCCCAGCCCAAACCTGCGGAGCGACCGGCGGCGGCCCCAACAAAGGCCACTGCAACGGCGCCCAAGGCACCCCCCAGGGCGGCGCCAGCGAGGGCGGCCAAGCTGTCGGCCCCTAGCTCCTCGGCTGTAATTCTCAAGTTACAGCCGGAGGCAGCGCAAAAAGGGGCCACATACAGCTCCGCCCTCCTCAAGGCCGAGCAGGCGGTGAGCCTGGAGGGGCTAGGAATCGGCTCGCTTCGGATTCGCCCGAGTGCGACCGGAGCGAGGCTAATCGAGGTCTCTGGCCCCTCCAACTCAGACAAGGCAGATGCGCTTGCATCGGCCTTGAAGGCGGCCCTTTCCGGCGTCGCGGACGTTTCCAGGCCCGTCAAAACCGCGGACTTCCGCGTGACGGGCCTGAATGATGCGGCAACGGCGCAGCGGATAAAGGCTGCGGTCGCGCAAGCCGGGAGCTGCACGGAGGACCAGGTCTGGGTGGGTGAAATCCGCTCAGACTGGCGGGGCTCTGGCTCTGCCCTGATGCGCTGCCCGGTCACGACGGCTAAAAAGCTGATCGAGGCGGGCAGCCTCACGGTAGGCTGGAGTCGAGTGCAGCTCCGGCACCTGGAGGCGCGCCCCATGCACTGCTACAAGTGCATGGGGAAGGGGCACACCGCATCGCTGTGCCCCTCGCAGACGGACCGCAGCCGGCTCTGCTATAGGTGCGGGGAGGCAGGGCATTTGTCCGCCTCCTGCACAGCGGAGCCCCGCTGCGCGGTATGCCGCGACGCCGGCAAGCCGGCGGGCCACGTGATGGGGGGTAGGGCCTGCAACCCACCCCCGATCCGAGGGAAAGGGCCGTCCCCTCCTCCGCGCGAGGGAAGGCAAGGGGAGGCGCCAGTCGGCCAAATGGAGGAGTGATGGGGGTCACCTTCCTCCAGGCCAACCTCAACCACTCCGCTAGGGCGCAGGATCTCCTCCTGCAATCCATGGCGGAGTGGGATTTGGATGTCGCGGTGGTCGCGGAGCCGTACGCGGTTCCCTCCCTGCCCCACTGGGCGGGGGATCTGGATGGCCTCGTGGCCATCGTGGCTAGGCCTGGTGCCGCCCCTCCCCTCGCGATTAAGAAGAGAGGGAACGGCTTTGTGGTGGCGGTTCGGGGAGAGTACGCCATAATTGGTGTTTACTTCTCCCCGAACCGGGATTTGCCGGCCCTGGAGCGGTTCTTGGATGCTCTGGGGCCGGAAATAAGGCGGTTAGCGCCCCTAAAGGTCTTCGTGGCCGGTGACTTCAACGCCAAATCAACGGCGTGGGGGAACCCGGCCACGGAGCCCAAGGGGCGAAAGGTGGAAGAGTGGGCGCTGGCCGCGGGTCTGTCTCTCCTAAACAGGGGGACAGCCCACACGTGCGTGCGACGGACGGGCGGATCGGTGGTGGACCTGACGTTCGCCACCCCCTCCGCCGCGCGCTCCGTGTCGGACTGGAGGGTGGAAGGGGGGGTGGAGACACTCTCGGACCACTTGTATATTCGGTTCGAGGTGTCGGCCGCCCCCCAATGTCAGGCGGCATCATCGTCCCGGGTGCGCAGCCGGTTCCCGCGCTGGGCCCTTACGCGGCTTGACCGGGAGCTGGCGGAAGAGGCGGCCATCGTCGGCCGCTGGAGCCTCCCGCCTCTAGACGGAATGGGGGTGGACGACGCGGCTGACCGTCTCGGCGACGCTTTCACAGCGGTGTGCCGGGCGGCCATGCCAAGCGTAGGTCGAGCCCCCCCTAGGCGGGCGGTCTATTGGTGGTCGGCGGAGATTGCCGCCCTTCGCGTCGCCTGCAACGCGGCCCGAAGGGCCTATAGTCGAAGCAGGCGGCGCAGTCCCCGGGACGAGGAGAGGGATGGTCAGCTGTATGCGGTGTATGTGGAAAACCGTAAGGAGCTGCAGCTGGCCATCGGTCGGGCCAAGGAGGAAGCCTTCGAGGAGCTGGTGGAGGGTATCGAAAGAGACCCATGGGGCCGGCCGTATAAGTGGGCGCGAGACAAATTGCGCCCACAGGCGACTCCGCTAACGGAGACCCTTCAGCCAGCTCTGCTGGGGGAGATTGTCGGGGATCTATTCCCCGGCAATCCGCGAGGGTTTTCTCCTCCGAGGATGGCCCGACAGCCGCCTGACGCGGAGGGAGAAGAGGTGGAGGCGGATCCGCCTCCCGTCACCGACGTCGAAATGGAGGTGGTCCTCGACCGCCTCCAGACAAGGAAGAGGGCACCGGGTCCAGACGGGGTGCACGGGAAAGTGCTTGCGCTGATTCTCGTGCACCTCGGGGAGGAGTTTCGGGGGCTGCTCAACCGCTGTCTGCGAGAGGGGCAGTTCCCGAAATTATGGAAGGAGGGCCGGCTCTGCCTTATTCCGAAGGGGAGCCGGCCCTTGGACTCGGCTTCGGCGGTGCGACCTCTGGTCCTGCTGAGCGAGGCTGGGAAGGCCCTAGAGAGTGTTGTGGCCTCTCGCCTCGTTCGGCATGTGGAGGAAGGCCCGGGACCGCGTCTCTCTGACGTGCAGTACGGATTCCGGGCCAAGAGGTCCACCATCGACGCCCTCAGGCGTCTGCGGTCGGTGACGGAGGAGGCGGATCGAGAAGGCGAGGTGACCCTGGCGACGTCGTTAGACATCGCCAACGCCTTCAACAGTATCCCGCACTGTGTAATACGGGAGGCGCTCCGGTACTTCGGAGTGCCCTCGTACCTGCGGGGGCTGTTGGGGGCGTACCTGGAGGAGCGGGTCGTCCTGTACGAGGACAGGGGAGGTCAAATGGTCCGGCGGGGCGTCGGGTGCGGTGTCCCGCAGGGGTCGATTCTCGGCCCTATCCTGTGGGACATCGCATACGATTGGGTCCTGCGGTGCCGGCTTCCCCCCGGGACGGGTGTCATCTGCTATGCGGATGACACTCTCTTCACGTCCCGGGGTGCGAATTTCGGTGAGGCGGCGCGGCTGGCCGAAACGGGCCTCGCCCTTTTGGTCGGCCGCATAGAGAGGCTGGGGCTTCGGGTCCGACTGGATAAGACCGAAGTCCTCCTCTTCCGCGGGGCCCGGACGCGAGGACCTCCCCCAGGGGCGCGCCTCCAGGTGGGTCATGAGGAGTTGAGGGTGAGTGCCCAGATGAAATACCTGGGCCTCATCCTCGACGGGAGATGGTCCTTTGTCCCCCACTTCCGAGAGCTGGGGCAAAGGATCATCAGGACGGCTGCGTCGCTGGGCCGACTCCTGCCCAATCTGGGTGGGCCCAGCGACGCTGTACGGAAGCTGTACTCCGGCGTGTGCCGGAGTATGGCGATGTACGGCGCCCCCGTTTGGGTGGACGCCCTTGCCGCGGAGAATAAGCGCCTTCTCCGGCAGGCGCAGAAGGTGATCGCGGTAAGGGCGATACGGGGGTACCGTACAGTGGCGTTCTCTGCGGCCACAGCCCTCGCGGGCGACCCGCCGTGGGAGTTGGTGGCGGAGGTGCTCGCCGAGGTTTACCACTTTGTGGCGAACAGGAGGGAAATCGGCGAGCACCCCTCGCCTGAGATGGTCCGGCGGGTCCGCTTGCGAGGGCAAGCGGAACTCATGCGGAGGTGGGAGGCAGACCTGGCGCGGGCAACGTACGGTGTACGCACAGTGGAGGCCCTGCGCCAGGTCCTGGAGAGATGGATGTTGAGGCGGCGCAAGCCTCTCACCTTCCGCATGACGCAGGTGCTCACCGGGCATGGCTGCTTCGGTGAGTACTTGCACCGCGTGGCCCAGCGGGAGACCGAGCCGGTCTGCCACGATTGTGGCGAGGCTCGGGACACTGCTCAACATGTTCTAGAGCAGTGTCCCAGGTGGAGTCGGCAGCGCCACGATCTGGTGACAGTGCTCGGTGGAGTGGATCTGTCGCTCCCGAGTGTCGTCAATGCGATGCTCGGGAGTGACGGAGCCTGGGCGGCAGTGGCCTCCTTCTGTGAGACTGTTATGTCACAGAGGGAGGCCGAGGAAAGGAACCGCGAGGACCACCCCCTCGCGGAGCCGATCCGCAGAAGGCGGACGGGGGTGCGACGCAGGCGCTACCTTGCGCGCCTGCAGGCGCCCCCCTAAATTGGTGGGACTAGTCCCACCCGACGGCAGGGGTCCACCAGGTGTCGGTGGGCCCCTGAGAATGGTGAGTCCGGTCTCTGGCGAAAGAGACCGGCCAGTCGCTGAGGCGTCTTGTGTTAGATAGATCCGAGGCGCCTCCCTGTAAAGCGGCCGATGGCACCCGCAGGGGTTTAGTGGGTAGTCTGGGCTGGATAGCGGCCCAGGAGTCCCACACTCAGTGCGTAAATGCATTCCCCTGCGAAAACAAAAAAAAAAAAAAAAGGTTAGGTTAGGTTAGGTTAGGTTAGGTTAGGTTAGGTTAGGTTAGGTTAGGTTAGGTTAGGTTAGGTTAGGTTAGGTTAGGTTAGGTTAGGTTAGGTTAGGTTAGGTTAGGTTAGGTTAGGTTAGGTTAGGTTAGGTTAGGTTAGGTTAGGTTAGGTTAGGTTAGGTTAGGTTAGGTTAGGTTAGGTTAGGTTAGGTTTTTTTTTAGATTTCTCCTGGATGCTACACGACATCCGGGAGGAATTTATTATCGAGCATTATTACAGAGTTTCTTACATAATATATATCGTAGTTTTACATAAGCAATTGTCTTTGATTTTACAGTTTTGTTGCCTCTGCGATTTGATACAGTGGCGTTTATTTTATAATCACTTAATTATTAATCTAGTTACAATTGTAGGTTAAATTTTTTCAAGTTAGTTAGTATGCTGTGTAAATGGTTGCTAATGTCTTGATGGTGGAGTCTCGGTGATGAATTTGATATAGGTCATATGGGTCTATCTTGTAGATCCTGGCTACTTCTTTGTGTTAGTTTCTTGATTTGTAAAATTTTGGGCAGTGTTCTATTAGGTGTTTCGTGGGTTGTATGCTAGGTTATAAGTTGAGTAGTTTCAAAATTCGGTGCTATTTTTTTCTGTAATTTTTCTTAATTGTTCTAAACTTGGGAAGAATTTGTTAATGTGATGGCCTGTTATTTCCTGTAATCCATTATTAGTTGTGTTACCGCTATGTTACTGTTGGAGGATTGTGCCATTCCGAGGGTTGAAATTTTGTTTTTAATGAGGATTGCTGCTTTAACTTTTTGAAAATATTGAATGAATTCGTGGTGCGTGCGGTAGCTCTTCATGAGGTTTATTTGGAGGAATTTCGTTTCTGTTTAATATCCAAAGTCAGTGGCTTCTTCTATTCTGTTTATGGCTGCCCTTATTCTAGGGCACAGCTTATGGTCGGTTGCGGAGTGGTTTAGGTTGAGTTGTGTGTCTTGGATGTTCCTTATTTGGCCTTTGCCTGCACAGTTGTAACAGCAGGCTGATTCTGGAGTGTTCTTGGTTGGACAGGTGTCAATCTGGTGGTCAGGGGATGCACAGTGTGCGCACGGTTTAGTTTTGGATGTGCACTTGCTTTTCGTGTGTCCAAATTGGAGGCACGAGTGGCACTGTATAAATCTTGTTTGGGGGGCTACGTGCACTCGTTGCAAGTCAACAGCGATCCTCTCTAGTCCGATGATACGGGCGTAAACAGAGGGGTCGACTTCTAGTACGGCGTTGTATAGTTTAGGGTTCCTGTTGTTAGTCAAGTAGCACAGCCTGATTGATTCTGTTGGGAGAGTGTTTTGTGTTGTAATGATTTGTATGAGTTCTTCTCTTTTTATTCGGCTATGGATTCCCTTTGCAATAATTAGTGGTTTACGTTTCTTTGGTATAGAGGCTTGCAGGTGTTCGAACTGGTTGATGTACTCTAATGTTTCTTTCTGTTGTTGTGGGTTTTCAACTTCTATTATAAGTTTGTCTTTTGTAATCTGGGTTATTTTGCTGGGGGCGAAGTTCTTATCTTTAAATGAGATTTGTTCTCTCAGAGTCTGTATAGCTGGTTTGGCGTTATCGCCGTCGGGGGTTGGGGTCTTGACAAGAATAGCTGGTTTAGTGGGGGTCTTGGCGGTCAAAGAGGCATATGTGGGGGCCTTGGAGGGAGTAGAGAGGGTATGGAACGCCTCAAGCTCCTCCCTAAAAACCCGTCTGAGAGTGTCTTCCTGAATAGTGGGGTTTGGGGTTAGGGGGTTAGGGGTGTCCTGAGAGCTTTTCTCACTATTGCTCGATGTAATTCTTATCGTAGTGCTCTTAATAGCTTCTGCTGCTTCTACTATTAATTTCTTATTGGGTGCTGTGACGCTTTTTCCTTGATTAATTGCTTCAATAATGATGTTTGCTAGCTGATATATTTTTTCTGTGGGGTTTTCTGACAAATTGGGGAGGGTCGGGGGGGTGGGCAAGGTGGCTTTAACGCTAGCCATGGTAAATGAAAGAAAGAATGACTTTATCAAAAAAAAAAAAGAAAAATAAGAGAAATATTTTAACTTTATAAATTAATATCTTAGGAACTAGTTGAGAAAAGATTTCAAAAATGGTGTAGGTGTACTTCTGTGGGTCTAATCTATTGGAAAAGAGTGCAATTTTGACCAAAAATGCGAAAAAGTAGTGAAAATTTCCGATTTTACGAGCTTAATATCTCAGAAACTACTGGGTATAAAATTCCAAAAACAGCGTGAAACTTATTTTTTAGGTCTAGACTATGGATGTATATTGTTGGTTTGTCCAAAAATCCCGTAGGAGAAAAGTGATTTTTCAGTTTGAAATTACGTAAAGTCGTCGAGAAAGTGTTCTCTTTTTTGGTTAGGACGGTCTATCTCGGGAACTATGGCAGGGAAAATTCTCAGATTTG